>NC_061113.1:18902070-19014706 GCF_002878395.1 Capsicum annuum | reverse complement strand
TATCCATGTACCCAACAACACCAAACCAGTAGCAATAACGGCAACAATGTAGTATCTTCTTGCTCAGTTTTATTTCTATTCAGAAGCCTTGACTTTGTTCAACAAACCTCAGATTACACGATTTTCTTGTGAAGGGTGTCTTTCTTTATACCAATCAAAGTAATCGCATCCACCCAATTTCTATAAAAAAATAATACAATTACAAGTCAATAATTAATCAACTAATTAAATAAAAAATATTACCTTTGAAATCTTACAAGTAAAAAACTTACGACCCAAATTTTATTGAGTCCAAAAAGTCTTTAACAGAACTTCATGACCGCACATACAATATCGAAAATCTTTATCACAAAAAATAGTGAAAGATGAGCTTGACATTGTCAAGCTTAGTTGGAAAAAATGAAAGAAATAATTTGAAGAATTTGGATAGATAAAATAAGATGACGATGAAGAAGAAGATTTGAGAATTTAGGGTTAAATTTTAGAAGGAAGATGAACATATAAGACAATGGGGGGAATGACCGTTGGGGGCTAAGTGACGGTGACGGTGATGGGAGGGGGGAATAACACATTTGATGCCTATTTTATTTTACGTGTTTAAAATGAACACTATCTTCTTGATGCCTATTTTATTTTAGGTGTTTGAACTGACGGGTTCCGCCTTTTTTATTTCAATTCAATTCACTTTAACTTTTTAAAACGTAGTGACAATTTTTTATGTCCAACAAAAGTTGAATTTTTATAATGCAAAAGATTTTCCATCCGTTGTAACAGTTATTCTACCTGTTCTGACATATAGATTATCTGTTGCAATAGGTTGGTTATCTATTTCATTATCTCGATGTTTCTATCTAAGTCCACATGTTGCAACAGTGGGAAGACCTATTTGATAAATTCCAACAGATTACCTACCTGTTGCAACATATGTCTAAATCTGTACAATTTTTCCAACAAATGTGTCGTCTGTTGCAACAGATACATTATCTGTTGCAATATTTGAATCGAGTATTCCTTTTCAATTAATAAGTTCAAATCTAAAGAATAAATAAAATTCATAGATAAAATAAAATAAATCGAAGCCTTCATAAATTAGCTGAAATAAGTCCACGAATAAATGAAATGTAAAAAAATTGTTATGGGTACAGATCTCAACAAATACATCAACAACAATTTAAGTATACTTCCAAGGATTACTTTGACAGGCTCAAGCTATAAAGATCTACTCAGTATGGACAAGTTGTTCTTCATCCGGTGCTATGGAATTCGGCTTTGCTCGTCGTGGATCTTTATTGTTGCTTACGTACGGTTTCTGCGCTTTCAGTTCTCCGTATTTCCATAAAAAGAGTAGCATATTGTTAATGTTGTTCAGCAGTAGCTTCTTCTACATCCACCTGGAAAGCCAGAATTGGCCAATGCTAATCACGGAGAAATAACAAAATGAAAAAGGATAACTCATCTCTTCTAGCAAATCAAACAGGTCTTCCTCCCATTTTAAATTGTCCTAAACAGATTATATTTCTATTGCAATAATGAATCAACTGTTGGAACAAATTTCTATATGAAGAAGACCCTGTATGATAATTTCCAACGGATGAACCATCCGTTGCAACATATGAATCATCTGTTGCAGCAGATAGGTCGTTTGTTGGCACAAATAAAAGTGGTACGAAGAGCTATTTGATTTGCTAAAACATATGAGACATATGTTGCACCAGATACTTTATCTGGTGCAACAAGTTAGTCAACTATATCTGGTGCAACAAGTTAGTCAACTATTGCAACAGATGTATATATTTGTTTGATAATTTTCAGCAGATGTGTCATCTGTTGAAACAGATATATGTCTATTTGTTTTGTCAGTTGGAAGACATACAATATATTCACATTTCTTAGCTCATGCTGCTCTCCTTTGAACATTGTACGTTGCTCAGTGCAACACACAAACAGAGGAGTTGCAATTTTGCTTTTTTGGATGCTTGATAATGCCCTGGAAATCACTCTCCTTCTCCTCTTAGCCCTAATCTCTAATGGAGCGGGTGGAAATAAAATCCTCTTTGATGGAATGAGACCCCTCTTAGATATCAATTCATTTACATAAGCAATTAATGCAATAATAGAATTAATCACTACATCATGTTTCGCCTTGCAATCTTGACATTTGCATGCAGAACATTCACTAGGAGAGGCAAAATTTGTATAACCAGTTTGATCATACTCATAATGATTTGCTTTAAATACTGTAAGAGGAGCATCATTAGCACCAACAGCAGCACCACCAACAACACCATCACCACTAAGACCATCAACAACAACAAGCCCACCCTCTAAAATTATTTTTCTTGTAATGGTTGTTGCTCCAAATAATTTTATTTTTATTCTGTCTATGAACTTAGGGTCCGATAAAGTTTGCACAGATCGTAAAGTAAGAAAAAATAACATCTTCAACTCTCGATTGGTCAGAACTAGCGACGGATGCACAATCTAACATAAATCATTACATATATTAGAATAATGATTAGATCATTCAAAAAAATTATTAATTAAAAGAAAAAATTAATTATAATTATACTTACTGCATCTTTTGGGGGGTTGAAGAGATCAAGAAATTTTGCATTTTTATCAGTTTTGGACGACAACCATCTCAAGATTCTTGGACAGGAAACTCCTTCCTGGTAGTTCACTTGTTGTCCCAAATAAGAAATGGCTTCAAACGTCCAAGCCTATAAAATAACGCCAACAAATTAAAACCATTATTGAGTGAAAAAAAATGAATGATATCATAATAGAAGAAAGAAACATTTACCATGAAAGCCCGTGGGAAGCCATATAAGTTGACTGTCTTTGGCGCTAATGGAGTCAACAAATATTTGGCAGTCATTTTGAAGCTTTCATACCCCCAAGGATAGCTGCTAAACGCCTCAAAATCCTCGGAGAGCTTTATTAAATCGAGGCTTATGTTGTTGTTAACGTCGCTCACCCAAAGAATATTATGTACAAACCAAACCAAGCACAATGATTGATTGTGCTTCTTTGAAAGTCCTTTACCTTTCAACGCTTCTATCAAATTTTTGTTTTTGAAGCTTGGACCAACAATGGACACCAAGTCATCACAATCACACAACTTGCCTTTGCCTTTTTGGGGTGTACGGAGTGCTTTTTTGGGTTAGAATAGGTATAACTTGAGAAGGAGGATAACAATTTAGTCCAGTAACTATGGCAAACTCTTTCCAACCAAAACAAATAGGCATGCCTCAGTAATTTATCCATACCTCATCCATCTTATCTTTGTTTTCATACATAAACCTACGCTTAAGAAGTTCATATACCATTTTCATTTGGAAACGAGCATTGTTGTCCTTCGGCAAATCAAGATATTTCCCAAAGCAGTTGTCCCTGAAAAAGCATCCAATTTTTGTTCTCGAAGTATTTTTCTGAAGGCATCGAAAGGTTTTCCCATGGCTGACTTAACCACGAAATCATCCATTAAATTTGAGGAACCATCGCACTGCATTCTCACAGGATAACGATCAATGTTGAAGGCTTTGACCAACTCTTCGGTGGAAGGGTTGTTTGCATTTGCATCATCTCTTTTGAAACATTCCTCCTCCCCGTGTTCATCATATTCTGCTCCCGATTAAGATAACACTTGTAAAACAAGTTCATAGAATGGTGGATGTAGCCTAGCCGCTTCACTTGTTTCTTTACTTGGACTTGATTTGATTTCTATTCTTTTGGGAACCATATTATCTAAAATTAATAGGAACATAAAAAAATATATTATAGTTTATTAATGCATCGTTAAAAGGGGATAACAGTAAATCAAACAAGTAAAATAGTAAAATAACAATTGCTACAGATCACCGATCTGTTCATCAGGTAGTATATCTGTTGCAGCATATAACCAAACTGTTGCAGTGGATGAGTAATTTGTTGCAATAATACAAAATATATCACTCATCTTTTAAGACATATGAATAATTTGGGCAACACATCACACATTGTTGTAACATATGAGTGATCCATTGGGACAGTTAAATAACCTGTTACAACGAATGAGTAATTTGTTGCGATAATATAAAAAATATCACTCATCTATTGAGAAAGATGAATGGTCTGTGCAATAAATCATACATCTGTTGTGACATAATTTGTTGCAACATATGAGTGATCTGTTAGAACAGTTAAATAATATGTAGCAACGGCTGAGTAATCTGTTGCGATAATACAAAACATATCACGTATCTATTGAGAAAGATGAATGGTTTGTGCAACAGATCACACATCTGTTGTAACATATGAGTGATCTGTCAGAGCAGTTAACTAACCTGCAGCAACGGCTGAGTATTCTGTTGCGACAATACAAAACATATCACTCATTTATCCAACAGGAGGTTCATCTGTTGCATCGGATCATTAATCTGATGGTTCTTCCGTTGCACCAAATTAGTTGCATCAAATTTTTTATCCAATGCTTAATTTGTTGCATCAGATTATTAATTTGTTGCATCAGAATTGTAATCTGATGGTTTCTCTGGTGCATCAGATGGTTGATTTGTTGCATCATATAACAAATCTGTTGCATTAGATGGTTAATATGTTTCACCAAATGGGTAATCTGTCGGAGGAAACAAAAAACAGTAGCACGATTTTGTTCAACAAAAAAATAACAATTTCATCATTTTTACCAAGAACAAGAACGGAACAAATCAACTCAAATTGTTGTTTTGTTTTTATAAACACAAACAGTAAAAATCAAACTTTAAAAAAAGGCAACAAACAACAAAATATCATAATTCACTTCGAAAAAAGAAGAGAAGAAATACCAGAAATTAGGATTTTATTCAGACTGTATTTCAAATTAATGCAACAAATATTGAAATTGTTAACCAATACTATAAGAGAAGTTGGCTCAAGTTCCTCGTTTTCTTCAAAACTAAAAAGGCCATAAATTTTTACCTATGAAAGAAGAAAAGGAACGATGAAGAATTCGAAGTTGTTGTGGCCAGAGAGCAAGGTTGTCACGTCGATTGAAGGTTGAAGTCAAAAAGGAACTCGAAGCCCAACTATTTGTAGTCGGATGTTGAAGTCGCCGAGGATTGAAATGAGAAATTTGCAGAACAGTTGATTGGGAGAGAGTTGAGAGAAGCTGTCGAAAAAGGGATGAGAGACAGGTTGATTTGAATTGGAGAGGGGAACTCGAAGCCCAACTATTTGTCGCCGGAGGTAGAAGTCGTCGGGGGTTGAAGGAAGAAAAGAGGGGAACTCGAAGCCTAACTAGTTGTCGCCGGAGGTAGAAGTCGTCGGGGGTTGAAGGGAGAAATTTTGCAGAACTGTTGATTGGAAGAGAGTTGAGAGAAGCTGTCGAGAGAGGGGAGAAGGTAGTTGATTTGGATTGAAGAGGAGTGTGGGTTGGGTTGATTTGTATTTTTGAAAAGATTAGAAAGTTTTGAAAACTTTAATCAAGTCCACAATTAACTTAATCAAATTTTCTAATGATGTTTGACCCTATCTGTTGGTCAATAGTACCAATTCTTCATTGAAGACTTAAAAAGACACCTTTCCTTCAATTTTCTCGACTTACCAAGTCTTTAGCTAAAGAATAAAATTCGTTGTTAACCTTACTTAAAATCAGATTAGGGGGATAAATTAACCAAAAAAACTGTTAGTCATGAGCTATTTAGCAACTGGCGACGAAGTTTGTAGGCAGTTGGTGGATGGTGAAAAAGTGATCAATCACTCAAGTCATTAGGAAATTAAATTTATTTGCATTTACGTCATACGATAGATACAGAAACCAGTTGGGCTACAATTAAGATCTAGAGAAGACTATTTCGATGGAAAAGTGAAGACAATTCACAATTAACATAGAGGGCGAGGGGGCTTATTAACCACCTTACTTATTATTTAGTAAACACACAAAACAATAGACCTAGCTCTAACTTACAAGATAACCGAAAGCACCAGCTGTTGATATTTATGTAAAAGTACAACCAAACAAGCCTGCACAGAGCAAACGAGTAAGAACTGCTGTTATATAATCCTTCCGTTCCATTTTATCCGTTCCAAATTTTCTAATTTGATGTCCCATTTTACTTGTCTTTTTTTACTTATTAAGATAAGACAAATTTTTTTTTTCCATTATATCTTTAGTGTAATTGATTACTCCTTGTTATTAGTCATCCATCAATATTGGAACTAATAACAAGACACAATTAAGAGGGACAAAATGGTAAAGTTACATTACCAATCATTATTTTTTGTGTCATCCCAATTTGAAACGAATAAAATAGGACGGAGGAAGTATCATTTAGAAAAGAGTGGATACATATCCTTCGAGTCATCAACTATCTTCCTTCTCATATGTATGCTTCGAGTCATCTTCTGCTATGCGCTGTCGGAAAAATAATGGGACATCTCAAAAAGAATTATTGATGTCTAGTGTTAGAATTTGTCCTGAATTTCTTATCTTATCTGAATTCTATTATAGTTATGATTTAAATTTTTTAATAGAAAAAATATCCTATTAGAAAAAAATCTCTTTCCTATCAGATTCTATTAGGTTTATTTTTGTAACTCTATCTTTTCTCAAGTCAAAGCACAGTAGCATCCACAATATAATGTTTAGGGGAGACTTCTCCAATAAGCTTAATATGTGACAGCAGCATTACAATATAGTGTGTTTAGGAGAGATTTCTCCAATAGGTTTAATATTTTTAATATTAGATTTTATATGTAGGCCGATTGGCCAAATAATATAATAATATTAAGATTTTTAGTATTGTTTTCTTTATCATCTATATTATATCTTTATGGTTTGCAAACTAATAGCTTCCGCATGACGCCTGTCGATTTTGAACCAACCACTAGGTTCATTCCTTAATACTGTATCTTGATAATGAGCCCTTAATATGACCAATTGATTCTACATAGCATTGACTCTTTTTATTGCCATTAATCTTGTTTCCGTTACATTCTACAACCATAATATTCCATTGATTAGAAATCATCACTACCAGTAAGTTGACTTACTATCAGAATTACTTTAAAAGCACAAATACAAAGCAAAATGTTAAAAATAGATTTCATACTGGACAAAAATGATCATTTACAGTAATTACTTTCCCAATACTTAGGACCTTAAAGCTAAAGACAACGGACATTTTCACTGATATAAATTGTGCTAATATTTGGAATTTTGATTATAGTGAACTAACAATCTATTTAAAATCCTCTGCCACTGAACATGGAACTCTAGTTCCACATTCTTGTAGTTCTTCTCGTTCTCTTTTTTTAGGCAAACTTTGTTCCTTTTTATATAAGGTTATTGCAAAGTACGTCAAACATTTGTTAACAAAAGAAACCACATGTAAAACAAAACCGGTGAAGCCTTATTATGAAAAGAGGGCAGTAGCTTTTCAAGTTTCGCAATAATAAAGTTTACCCCCAACGAACGTGGGAACAACTGTGATCAATGTATTTTTGGAGAATTCTTTGTTAGGTCCATTCATCCTGTTGGTGAATTTGTGTAACTGTTTCCTTGTAATTGCTCTATTGGAGATCAGCATTTTTCCTATAAGTTGGAAAAATATCATTTGCAGATAGTTGGCATTGGAATATGAGGGTCTGCTATGCTTACAGTTTGTCTACTCTTTTATTTAGGCGCTCTCTTGGTATAAATATTGTAACTCTTTAGAGCCCGAACACCTTCATGTGAGTTCGAGTTCTTACCGGTTATGTTTATGTAATGGGATAGCCCGGTGCACTAAAGTTTCGGCTATGCTGTTGAAAAAATAATGGGATATCTCAAAAAAGAATTTATTTTATTGATGTCTAGGTTCATTCCTTAATACTTCCTCCGTTCGTTTTTACTTGTCACTAATTTCCTAATTGGATTTCAACTTTTACTTGTCAATTTTGACATATCAAAAAAAGACTACTTTTTTCTTATTTTACCCTTAGCATTAATTGTTTTTTCTCCAAATTAATTTCAAAACATAATATAAACATCATTTAATAGAGATACTATAGTCATGTTATTAATTGTTTTTCCTAATAGGTGTGTTAAGTCAAAATGTGTCAAGTAAAATCGAAAGAAGGGAGTATCTTGATAATGAGCCTTTAATATGACCCAACTGATTCTACACTTAGTTCTCCTCCATGAATAGTTTTTGTTGGCTTTCACTCTAATATGACTCTAATGTTATTAATTAGCATCGACTCTTTTTATTGCCATTAATCTTGTTTCCTATTACATTCTACAATCATAATATTCCATTCATTAGAAATCACCATTACTGGTACGTTGACTTACTATGAGAACGTTGGTCTCCATTACTCTCTCTTCATTCTGCTAGGCTTTTATTCTTATGAATCTTTGTTAGTTTCTGACTCCTGATTTAAGCTAGAATTGCTTATTGAATCTTGAGAGATACACCCATTCCAGGTGAAATATCCTTAAGGAAAATGACAGAAGTACGCTTCAAGCTATAATGAAGGATTTCCTACAAGTGTTTGTGCTGAGTCTTTTCCATAAGATTTACAACTTGCAGGGGTCCGGAAAAGAACCGGACCACGAGAGTTTATTGTCCTTGCCTTGCACTTCTGCAAGAGAGGCTGCTAAACATACAAGCTATATATGTTTATGTAAGCATAATTCATATACTACTTTGAAGAAGTTCCTGCACGTTCTTCCCTGTATGTTTATGTGAACATATTCAAATACTACTTTGAAATTGGAATAAACTCTTCATTTCTTTAAAAATTACCTAACTACTTCCAAATCATGAGTTGGGATTATGGACTGGCATTCCAATATGTTTGCAAAATGTTAAACAAGTGGTTCAATGGGTCCAAAGAAGGAAGTGAAAACATACAGTTTCAGACGGAGATGGCGACAGTAGTCCTACAGCACACTTGGAGGTAAGGAATAGAAAAGTGTTTAAAAGTTCTCATTTACTGGCAGATACAGTAATCACATTGAATAGGAAGGAAATTGTAGATAGAATAATGCTACTTAAATTGTCAAAGAAAACTCATAGATGTAGTGAGTGATTAGCCATTTCTTTATGTAACTAGACTTTTTTGCTGGAGGCATGACCTTTTCCTCCCGCACTTGTAAGGGAGTTGGACAATGGTGCGGTGCCGGGGTTATTCTAAACCCACAAATTTTAAAACCGCCCCATTACTTTTGAATCCACATAAATTTTTCTCACACTTTATGTGTGTATATCCGCACCGCACTGCACCGTCCCACATATTTATTTTTTCTTTTTTAAAATATTTATAACTCTACTAAAAATCATGATATTTTCAAAATTACAAAATAATAACAACCAATTTCTATTATATCACTTTTCACTAAGAAATTGTCAAAAAAGTATCACTTGTACACATAATGATCAAATATCAAATTTTCATTAAGATGAATAAAGGAATTTAAAAAGTTATAAAATTGTTTTGTAGTGTTGTACATGTCGTTTTAACTATCATAAAATTTTAAGTGAAGAATACATATAATTTTAGATAGATTCACGAAATTAATACTATTTTTTAGCTTTTTTAAGTTTAAACTCGCATATTCCCGCAATCCGCCCCATCATTTAAAAAAAAAACTTAATTAATGCCTTACACCCACATAGTCTAAAACCCACACCACCCCGCCCCCGCCCCCGCCCCCGCCCCATTGTCATCCTTACAAACAATACATTGATATTCTTATGCTCCAAGCATTCTTCTATTTTCTTAGTCTTACTCTTTCAAACAGCTTATACTAAGAGTCCGTTTTAATTAAAATAAAAATAAAAAAGGGATAAATATATCCTGAACTATGATAAATGGTATGCATTATCCTCCGTCATACTTTGAGGTACACATATGTCTTACTGTTAGTGTGAGCGACATATACGTACCATTTCATTAACAGTAGGGACATATGTGTATCCAAATTATGACGGATGGTATATACATATCATTTATCATAATTCAAAAATATATTTATCCTTTTCTGTTTTAACTTTTAAGCACTTATTTTTTAAGTCAAAAAAAAAAAAAAAGTCAAAACTACTAAATGCATCCAAACATACTCTACGTCGTCTCTGCATCTAGTTTAAACATCTACCAATCAAGCTCTATCATTTATTCTGATTTACTTTGTTACATTAATTATTTTACTAAGTCCACTTATTCACATATTCAATTGTCAATAAATTAATCTAACGAGTTAAATCGAAGTGTGTCCTTGACCTCGTAACAAATTCAACTATATCATTTTTCCCGGTTAAAAATACAACACAAAGAGAACAATCTCCAGACTAACACAATAAGCATTAATAAAATACACAAGAATAAGGGGGGAAATTATTAAATCCGAACTGAATAGACTTGCTGTAACCGTGAAGGACTGAAAGTGGAGCTTAGGTGGGGGTCCTCGTATAAGGGAGAGAGAAGATATCGAGGAAAGTTAAAAAGCACTGATATTTATGAACAGTTTAGCCTCACTTTATTATTTGGATTATATATTAGCCTCACTTTATTAGTACTGTAGCTCTAGTTGAAAGATATTAAACCAAGAAGAATTGATTGACCAAAAATCTATATCTATAATCTATAATCTATAATCTATAATTTATATCTATAATTTATTAAAAGTATGAAAATCTTTAAAAAAGTGATTTAAACTTTTTGACTTTCATTAAAAATTCTTGTAATAGATAAAACTATCTTTTTACTATTTTATTTAATTTATTATTTAGTTATTTCTATAATATTTAAAATTAAAGAGTCCTAAAATACATTATAAAAGAAAAATATATTTTATAAATTAAAGAGTCCTAAAATATATGGTAAAAGAATATTAGAAAATTAATAAATGAGGACTCTTAAAAAGTAATAAGAAGTGAAGTGTAAAATTAGGAGTCTTACATGATTTTACAAATATAAATTATTTTGATTTTGGTAAAATAAAAAATCTAAGATACTTTTGACCAAAAAAATCCCTTATGGTAAAATAAAAAATCTAACATACTGTTGACCAAAAAAAATTGCTTTTGGTAAAATAAAAATTAACATACTTTTGGCAAAAAAAAAAAAAAAAATCTCACAAAAATATTTGTTACACCTAAAAATTGTTGTAAATACTACCATATATGCTAAACCTTGAAAATCAATAACCAAATGCATATTACCATAAATAATTTGATAAGTTTTTTTTTTTTTTTACTTTTCTCAAGAGAATAATTAAAAAAATTCATATTTAGGTAATCTTTTTTTGGAGAAAAAATTTTGGGCTTCTATAAATTGAGTTTTCCCCTACAATAATGTAATAACATCAGGTATATTTTTGTAACTATTTTTTCGATGAGCTCTGAAGATGTCGTTTATATCATATTGTTCTAATATCTCAATTATCAAATTATTTTGTTTTAGTTTCTCTTCTATTCAAGCTTATATTGTTGATAATGAATGTTCGATCGGATTTTAATAATTTTTTTGTGTTAAGATTAGATTTAAAAATATTGTTCTAGTATATCAATTATTGTAGTGTTTGTTTTGTTACTATTTGTAGTTTTTCTGCTTAATACAGGTGGTAGATGAACGTTTAGTCAAGCTTTGATGAATTTTTTGTAAAGATAAGAATTTAATAATATTGTTCTGATATCTCAATTATTGTATTATTTTGTTGTATAGTATACAAGTGGTAGATAAATAGTCGGTTAGGCTTTGAAGAATTTTTATGTTAAGATCTAGGATTAATCATATTGTTTTGTTATAGATTCTGATCTATTATAATCTACTATTTTTGTTATAATTTTTTTGTGATAATTCATGTCGTAGGAGACAATCAAGATACTAGCACTTCACGTATGACTGGATGCATAAAACTATTTATATTCAATCTTTAAAGTTAATTGCTATTTTTCAATAAATTATTTTTGTTTTATATATTTTATATCGATTGATGGCTTGACATGAAGAACACGTGCAATGAACGTACACTTCACTAGTAAGTTAAAAAAACAGAAGACAATAATTATGACTTGCCTAGTGTAAAAGTAAATTTCACTCATGTTTATTTAATTTTCTGTTTATCATTTAAACGTCATTTTTCTATTTATATTATACAAAAGCTATTTAATTTTAAATTTTATTATATAAAAATTATTTTTATAGTTTATACCACATAAAATTCATTTAACTCTAAATTTATCATATGAAAGTCATTTTCTTATAAAATATTTTGTCACATAAAGTCATTTATTTTTGTATGAATAACATAAATACCAATCCTTTTGGAAGTAATACACTCTCTTCCACTTTTTAAATTACTTTACTCTCTCTCAATTAATATACATAATATAGCCGACATATACATAACATTCTGTGTATATGTTGAAATTTTTGTAATATGTTTTGGGAGTTGAAATTTTTTATAATATTGAAAACATAAGTTGAGTATTTATGTAATTTTTAGTCACGTTAACAAAAATATAAATTTCACTTTTTTCTTTTGTATTGAAAATATGACATGATACTCCAACATAACTTATTAGCTCAACAAAATATATTAAATAAAATAAATTGATTTTAAAAACCTTCCTCGAAGAACTTATGAAATCATGTTAACCTTCTTATTTTGACTTTTTGCTACAAATTTAAAGTTATTAACCATATCTAGATTTTAGATTTTGTGTTTGTATTTGAATTCTTTGATTCTTTAAAAACAAGTCTTTGTTAATTAAAAAAGTGATTACGAAATTCATTAATCAAATAAGCATATCGGTAAGGTCAAAATAATTAAATTATATATTTTTATGTCAATAGTAATGATTTAAATTTATTATAAAGAAATTAAAATAAAGGCAACAAACTTAATATCATAAACAATAACGAAGAGATAACGTTATTCATGATGTACAAAAATGAAGAAAGAGGGATGGAGTGTTTTGGAGAAGATTATTTTGGGGTGGGGTGGGGTGGGGGTGGAGGCGCTGAGGTGCTTTGAAGAAGATGATTCGAGGGTGGGGGTGGGGGTGTTAGGGTGTTTTGGAATAGATGATTCAAGGGTGGGGTGGGGGTGGGGGGTGTTGGGGTGTTTGGAGAAGGTGATTTGGTTAGAGTGTTTGGAGAAGATGATTTGGGTGGGTGGGTTGGGGTAAGGGTGGGCTGGGGTGTTTGGAGAAGATGGTTGGGGGTTTGTGGGGTGGATGGAAGGGTTTGATTTTTTTTTTTAATTTAAATTACTTATTTAAAAATTATTTAAATAAAAAATGACAAATGTTCTATTATTATTGATCACTTTACACGTCATATTATTACTTTACACGTAATAGAGCGTGTAATACACGCATATGTCACATTTGCTTGTCATTTAAAATAAAACTTTAAATATATAATTTGAGCAGTCTTTTATTTTTTTGCTAATTAAAAGTTTCATTAGTCATTAGTAGAGAAAAAGCAATTTCAGGGGAGGGCAACCAACTTAATCCCCCGACCCCTATAGAGAACTACATTAGTTTCCTACACAGCTAACCACAAGAAGCTCCCACAACAGCTACAAAGCAACAATCAAACTAAGCTACTGCAAAGGTATGGCGTTCGAACTCTTCAAAAATGTCACCAGGTGGATGCTGAATTCTTTAAAAGTAATATATTTTATGAAAATTCAACACGGATAGAGCAACATTTTTGGAATCTGACCAACTTACCCGCAAAGTACTAAAACTCAAGTCGTAGCATTGTTAGCCTTACAAATATACAAAAAGTCATTTTACAAATAACACAACAGAGGAGTCATATCTCTGCTTTTGTTCTGAAATATATCACCATTTCTTTTGATCCAAAGGTCATAAATCACAGCAACAAACTTCTATACTATCCATAGCAGCAAACACTTGCTTAGAACCGGGGGCGGCTCAACACTATTGAAGGCCTAAAGCCAAACTTCAATGATAGGTCCTTGATATTATTTTTTTCAAGAAAAAAAATTATATAATAAATAATTTTTATTTAAAATCTATTTTTCTAATTTTTTGGGAAGCAAAGTTATGAATAATTGTCTTATAATCAATTTCTTCTAATAATTCTTTTTCAATTGATAATATACCCAACCCACTCAATCTCTCTTGAGACATTGTCGATCTCAAGTAAGATTTTATCAGTTTTAATTTTTTAAAAAAAATTTCGCTGAGGCAACTGTTACAGGAATAGTTAACATTATTCTATAAGCAATATAGGCATTCGGAAAAGAATCAAATCTTTTTATTTGATTGAGTATAGCAATTAAAGTATTGCCATCTACTTGTACTATCTCCCTTAATACTCTTAACTCAGAAAATAAGTCTAAACCATCAATATCAGAATGATTATTATATTTTAAAGAACATTCAAGATTAAGACAATATTTTTTCAATTCTCATCATCTAGTGATCTCAATTTTTTACCACTAAGCTTCAAATTGTTCAAATCTATTTTGAAGAGAAACAAAAGCTTGATCTACTATATATAAGGAGTATTCAACTCTAAAAGATTCTTCGGGCGACCTTGTGGTTTCATTATTAACAGTCTCATCAAATTTATATTTTTCTATGTAGTAAGCGTCTAGTAAGAAATTCAAGTTCTATATTCATCTCAAATACAATTTCTTTAGCAAAAACCATAGAACTTACAAATCCTTGCTCTCTATATTGTTTAAAAAAGGAAATTAAACTCCCTTAATTGATCTATAGCAACATCAATATGCATATCTTTTGATTGCAAGGATTTGCTAATTGAACTAACTGGAAATAAAATGTCATGCCAAAGAGTCATACCCAATAAAAATTCAAAATTTTCAAGCTCATATGTTGCTAAGTAATTAGCTTCACTTTTAGTTTTTGGATCCTCGCTAACTTCTGCTAATTTCAGTAAAACATCTCTTATTTGTGGAGTTTGAATTCTTATGGCCTTAATACTTTCAATACGACTTTTCCATCGTACTTGTGACAATGATTTAAGAGATAGGCCAGGTACACTATCTTTTAAAACTTTCCATCGCTTAGTAGAAGAAGAAAATAATGTATATATACTTTGCATCATTCCAAAAAATGAAATAGCTTTTGTGCAAGAATTAGCAACATCACAAAGTATTAAATTTAAATTATGACAACCACATGGAGTATAAAATGATCTAGGATTTCTATCTAAAAGTCGTTTTTGAATTCCTTGATGTTTTCCCTTCATATAGATCCATTATCATATCCTTGTCCTCTTATATTATCAATGTCAAGTCCAATATTTTTAATTTCATCTACAATAACTTCAAAAAGACTTTTACCACTTGTGTCATCCACTTTTAGAAATTCTAAAAAATACTCGATAACTTTTATTGGAGTTGCTGAAATATCCACACTTCACAATATAAAAGATATTTGTTCTTGATGACTAGTATCGGGAGTGCAATCAAGTATAATTGAAAAATACTTTGTTTCTATGACTTTTTCAATAATTTTATTTTTAATTTCACTCGCCAATAAATTTATTAACTCATTTTGTATATTATGTCCTAAGTAATGATTGTGAATTTCATCATGTTTAATTCATCGAATATGCTCTTGCATGATTGGATCAAATTCAACAATCATTTCAATTAGACTTAAGAAAATTTCATTATTCTCTTGATAAATTTTCTCAGTTTTTTCCCTAAATGTCAAATTATTTTTTCCGATAGTTTTTACTACGGCAATAATTCTTGATAATACATTTTTCTAGTGTTCTCTATCCCTATTGATTTGATCTTGAACATCTTTATCAATTGTTTTATTTTTCTTCAATCTTATTTCTAAATCAATCCATGCACCCATATTAATAATATGTTCGTTTGATATCTCACAAGCTTTAAGCTTAGCACTAAGGTTTCTTCAATCTCTACTACCTTCACTTGCTAGTTTACTATTACTAATATTAGAATTTGTATTAAACAATTTACAACAAAAACAAAATACTTTACCTAAATCTCTAGAATAAATTAATCATTTTCTTTCATGCCTTTCTCCATTTGCTAAAATTTGAAAATAATGGACATTAGAAAAATGTCTTGACAGTTTATCATTTAGAAAATTTGTATCACTAATTCTAATTGGTCCCTTTTCTACTATTAAGTCCCTCAATTTTGTATCGATATTGATCCATTGACTAGGATCATATATAGTTTTAAGAATACAATTATTTGATTCATTAAGTTCCTGATTTTCTTGAGGATCTATATTAGATTTTTTATTAATTTCCTCCTTTTCTTTTTGAATAGTATTACTCCTATCATCTAATTCAACTAAATTAATAACTTGCTCATCTTGAGAACATTCTCCTATATTTTTTAATTTTGTTGTTTTATTATTTATTAAAAAATTATCTAAAGCTCCTTTTTGATATCCTACCAAAGTTTCAATTTTTTTTTATTTTTTTTTTAAGTTTTGAAGCACCAGATTCATATTTTCTACTTGACATATTTAAATTTTGATAAACAGTAAAAGAGTAATTTAAATCTACACAACTAAAAACTCAAAAAAAATCAATAAACAACAACAATGTCTACCAAATATCAATATATGCTTGCACAATTATTTAACAGAAAAAATAATAATAAAATTAAAATAATAGAACCTGATTTAATGACTTGATCTGAAAATAATAACTTCAATCTTCATAAACTATCAACAGTCTTGATATTCAACCAAAAAAATGAATGAATAATAATATTGTGAAAAAAATCTCATGAACAATTGAAGATTGATGATATAAGAATTAAAAAAAAAGAGTTGAAGATAAATAAACAGAGAAGAAATAGGATGAATATCAGAATACGTACGTTAGAGGAAAAAACGTTTGAGAAATATTAATGAGGCCTTTTTACTCTTTTCAATTATAACTTATGCTTTCTTTTAAAAAAAAAAAGTTTTTTACTCTTTTCAATTATAACTTCTGCTTTCTTTTAAAAAAAAAACGAGCCCCCTTTACTCTTTTCAATTATAACTTCTGCTTCTTTAAATAAAGTATGAATAACATAAATACCAACCCTTTTGAAAGTAATTACACTCTCTCCCATTTTTTTAATTACTTTACTCTCTCCCTATTAATATATATAACATAGCCGACATATACATAGTATTCTGTGTATATGTTGTGATTTTTGTAATATATTTAGGGAGTTGAGATTTTTTATAATATTGAAAACATAATTTGTGTATTTGTGTAATTTTTAATTAAAAAAAAAGGGGGGCCTTTACTCTTTTCAATTATAACATCTGCAGTTGTGCTTTCTTAAAAAAAAAAAGGGTGGGGGTGGGGGGCTTTTTCTCTTTTCAAATTTTAAAAATAATTGAATATAATTTTTTTAAAATAAAAATATGTAAAATGGGCCCCCCTAAAATTGGGGCCTAAAGCAACTACTTGATTGGCTTCCCAAAAAGCCGGCACTGCTTACAACAAACTCCGAAAGGAGCTCAGAAACATTAAAGGATAGCAGTTATAGATTAGGTTTGAGAAAATTGTCTATTACTCCCCCCCCCCCCCCAAATTGTCTATTACCTCCCCAACCTTTAGTCGAAATCTCAACTACACACTCAATCTTTAAAGGTGACGTATTACCCCCTGAACCTTTTTTTACCAAATTTATGACCCTCCTAAACTATTTAAAACAGAAATTATAACACCCCCAAAAAGCCACAATCATATTTATGTTGAGAGGTGAGATACATGCGTTTTGACACCTGTAAAATATATTTAATTTTTTTTAATAAATTTTTTATTCATTTCTTTCTACAATTATTACTTCTCTCTTTTATTCTTCATTTCCATTTCTATTCATCTTTCTCCTTTCTCTTCATTTTCTTTTCTTCAATCTCAAAAGTCATTTTGGTCCAACAACTGTAATAGATCATTTTCTCATCTCAAAAGTCAAATTAAAATATTCATTAAATTTTCTTTCCTTTCTATTTTTATCATTTTCCCCAAATCAAAGAATGTTTTGAGAAATAGTTTAAAGATTTCTACGATTCACTTTTTTTTTTTGTCCAACAACTGTAGCCAGTGGCGGAACCACATACATTTCAGGGGGTTCACGTCGGAAAATTATACTTTTTTTATATGGTGAAAAATATTTTTATGTATATATAGTAGATGGTGAACCCCCTTCGACTAGTTCGTGTATTTACTTCTGAACCCCCTCAGTGAAAATTCTGGCTCTGCCACTGACTGTAGCGGTGGTGTGTGTATGTATTGGTGGTTTCCCTTAGCTTTTCCAGTGGTGGGCGTTCTCCGGCAAGCGTATGTGTGAGTTCCGATCGATGTGGGTCTCCCCCTTTACCTCTCATTCTCGCGATTTGCTTGTTCTCTCCCTCATTTTGAGTGCGTGTGTGTGGGTTGTTGTTTTTCAATCCCAGTGAAGTGTGTTTATGTGCGTTTTTCGTCCCTTATGTGTATGTGAATTTATGTATGTATCTGGTCAGCCGTACGTTTTTTGTTAATGAAAAAATAAAGAGTGAAGTGCGATGTTGAGATTGAATATTTGTGTGTTGTTTGATCTTTGTTGTCGGTGAATAATTGTTCATGTTGGTTTGTTGTCGATTCTTTGGTTATGAACTGTGTGATGAAGTCGAAAATAATAAACAACATCGAATTTGAAAATGTCCGCCAACCTTAAAGTGGGAACAATGACCATATCAATTATTAAATTTCCGACGATCTTAAATCCGAAAACAACGAACAATACTAATTTCAAAATTTCAACGGCCTTGAAGCCGAAAACAATGAACAATACCGAATTTAAAATTTTTGATGACCTTAAAGTCGGAAACAATACAGAATTTTAAAATTTTCGACGACCTTGAAGTCGGAAATAATGGACAATACCCATTTTAAAATTTACGATGACCTTGAAGTCAGAAATAATGGACATTATCGATTTTGAAATTTTCGATGATCTTGAAATTGGAAATAATAAACAACATCAAATTTAAAATTTTCGATAACCTTGAAGTGGGAAACAATGAACAATATCAATTTTTAAATTTCCGACGATCTTATTTGGAAACAACGAAGAATACCAATTTCAAAATTTTCGACTACCTTGAAGCCGGAAACTATGAACAATACCGAATTTAAAATTTTCAATAACCTTAAAGTCGGAAACAATAGGGAATTTTGAAATTTTCAATGACCTTCAAGTCAGAAATAATGGACAATACCTATTTTAAAATTTATGATGACTTTGAAGTCGTAAATAATGGACAATAACGATTTTCAAATTTCCGACAATCTTGAAGTTGGAAACAATGAATAATACCCATTTTGAAATTTTCGACAAATTTGAAGTCGAAACCAATCGATTTTGTGCTTGGAGATGAGAAAAATGATAAATTAATTTTCGATGATATTGATGAGTTCTTGGATATCATTGTTGTTTGTAAAAGAAGAAGAAAAAAGAAAATGAATAAATAAAATAATAATTAAAAATGAATAAAGAAAATAAAGAAATATTTGGCTATGTCAGCGTTCTCACTCTCTTTAAAGAGAGTGAAACACACTCTCTTGCCATGTCAACGTTTAGGGGGTAAATATTTCACTTTAAAAATCAGTGTGTAGTTGAAATTTGGGGTAAAGGTTGGAAGGTATTTGGCCATTTTCTCGATTAGGTTTTAAAAATTTTCTTTAATTTCCAGTTGAACATGGACGTGTTAGAGTACCGAACAGACATGCACAAGATACCAGTAGGTCCAAATTCCTAATCGTCTTCAGTGCTTCATGTAAGATACACACAGATTGCTATATATACTTCAAAACCATTACAATAGCCACATTAAATAAGACAGCATAAAGAACACAGGGCCACTTCAAGGAAAGATGAAGAGATCTTGCAACAAAGACTTGATAAGTAAAGCTAGTCTTTCTTTTTCAATTCTTATGTAAAAAATTGGTAACCTGCAATAACAGATCAAGTTTACCTGATAGCGTAGAATATTTTGTATATTCACATGCACAAAACTTAAACTCTTATAAGGAAGATATAAAGGATTAAAGATAAAATAAAAATGGAGGGACAAACAAAGGCAACATAACGATCACAACAGATTTATCATCTAAAATAGGAACTTTCAGTGTTAATTTGTTATCATAGCAATAAATTTAACAATATAATACAATAAAACTTAAATAACACAGAACAAACATTATATTCAACCATACAATACAATAGGTAACAACCATCCAAACAAGCTATTTAAGTTTTTCCATCAAACAATGACCATTTTTCAAAATCATACAAAACTCAAACAGTTAATAAAGCTTTACATAATAACCAAGCACCAAGCTGTAGATCGACTGTGCAAAAGTAAAAACCATAAGTAGGCATATGAGTTGAATTCTCAAGTCCAGGAACTTTCAAGTTGATCTTCGTAGGTGGGTGGTAGTAAATCTTTTTCATCCTTAACTTGAGGATCTTTCATGATCGGCTTCACATAGATCCCAATACTCTCAACGCCATATTCGGTCTTGCTACCATGAAAACCACCAAAAAGACGATGATTTCCTAGCTGAAAGTTGAAGTCCGTGTCAACATTTGAAGTAGCAGTGGACCCAAATGGTCCATAGGAACCCTTGTTGGTTCCAAAACTTATACATTTCAGCTTTGTAAAATCATAAGATGTCCTGAAACAACCGCTTATGGAAGTAATAAACTCTGATGAATAATCAAACAGAACTGCACGGAAGTTTTCACAGCGATGATCCCCGTGCTTGTTTGACAGAACTAAGTTGCCATTTTCATAAAACAGGAACTGAAGTGCGTGAACTGCGTATTCGTTGTAGGTAACAACAATCCCAGCAACTTGGTCTCGTCCCTTTTCATCCCAAATGGTTCCACCACTTCCTCCCGCTGGGCCAACTTTAACCATATTCATATTCTCACTTGCTTCTGAAAACTAGTTCAAAAATTTAGTTTTATATAAAAGCACAAATACAAAGCAAAATGTTAAAAATAGATTTAACACTCGACAAAAATAATCATTTACAGCAACTATTTTCACAGTAGTTAGAACCATAAAGCTAAGGACAATTGACATTTTGATTATTACGTTAAGATTTACCGGATATAAATTGTACTAATATTTGGACTTTAATTAGTGTATAGTGAACTGACATTCTATTTAAAATCCTCTACCACTTCTCAAAACAACAACAACAAAAAATAGAAATTGTCATGGAACTCTCCTTCCATGTTCTTGTAGTTCTTTTCGTTCTCTCTAGAGGTAAAGCCCTCTTTTCTAAGGCAAATTTTGCTCCTTGTTATATAAGGTTATCGCAAAGTATGTCCAGCATTTGCTAACAAAAGAAACCAGAAGTAAAAACAAAGCCGTGAAGCCTTATTATGAAAAGAGGGCAGTAGCTTTCAAGTTTCGCAATAACAAAGTTTACTCCCAAAGAATGCGGGAACAACTGTGATCAATATGTATTTTTTAGAAAATTTAATAGACATTGATAATGGGTACACGTGCAACACGCGCAGTGAAAAAGGTCGATATTTAGTTAAACCAAAAAGAGTCAAGTAGGATTAATAAATAGCAAAATAAGAGAAACAAAAGAAAGAGGAACAGAACTAAAGTGAAGTAACCGGGTGGCAAGCTTGTAATCAAACACCAGTCTCTCGAATATTAACACTAAGCTAGTAGCACCAAATGCTCTCTCTTGTTACTACGAGTGGCACATCTAATATTTATCTGATTTCTTATACATATATTCAAATTGCCAACCGATGTGTCCAGGTGACAGGGCACCCTGATGCTTTTACATAGATACGCCCCCGACAATGATAACAATGACTACATTTCTGCCAGCACTCTTGGAATGGAATTTGGTTTACTATCCAACAACGGTGAAATATTGCTAACTATGGTGAAATTCTTCCGGACCATGTATGAAATCTGTTGAAAACATATCATTTTAGGACTACAACTTATCAGCTGGAAAAAGTTAGAAGAAGCATCAGGGGTGCTTTCTGAAACTTTGGTATGTAGATATCTTTATTTCATTTCTTTTATCCAAAAAAGAACGAAATGGTCCACTATTCCCCCTTCTTGTATAAAAGTAGTTTAAATTATCTAATTTTATTGTTGGAGGTTCATAAAACAAGACATTTCATACACATAGAGCAGGTGAGTCCTTTGATGATGTCAACAGAAAACCAAAGAAGCTTGTAAAATCTGAGTCAGTTCAATTTACTTAGTTTAGCATCCACTTCTTTTTTCGTTATGTTTATTCATCCTGTTGATGAATCTATGTAATTGTTTCGTTTTAGTTGCTTTATTGGAGATCAGCATTTTTCTTATGCTTAGATTCATATGATTCTTTAAGTTGGAAAAATATCATTTGCAGATAGTTGGCATTGAGATATGAGGGTCTGCTATGCTTACAGTTTGTCTACCTTGTTTTAGGCACTCTCTTGGTACAAATATTGTCACCCCTTAGAGTTCATGTGAGTTCGAGTTCTTACCTGTATGTTTATTTAAGGGGGCAACTCGGTGCACTAAACCTTCCCTGAGAAAGGGACAGACCACAAGGGTCTATTATACACAGCTTTACCTTGCATTTCTGCAAGAGGCTGTTAAACATACAAGCTATGTATGTTTCTGTAAGCATATTCATCTACCAATCTGAAGAAGTTCCTAGGAGTTCTCCCTTGTATGTTTATGTAAACATATGCATATACTACTTTGAAATTTGAATAGGATCTTCATTTCTTTAAAATTTACCTATAGACTTCAAGTCATGAGGTAAGATTATGGACTGGCATGCCAATATGTTTGTGAAATGTTAAAGTGGTTCAATGGATCCAAAGAAGGAAGATAAAGCAGTTTCAGACGGAGATGGTGACAGTAGTCCTGCACCACACTTGGAGGGCAAGGAATTGGAAAGTGTTTAAAAATTCTCATATACAAGTAGCAGTGGCGGATCTACCATATATCCAGGGGGTTCACCGGAACCCCTTCGGCGAAAAATTACACTATTTATACACGGTTAAAATTATTTTTATGTATATATTGTATATGTTGAAGCCCCTTTGGCTAGTTCGTGTGTGCACTTTCGAACCCCCTTAATGAACTTCTTGGCTCCGCCACTGACAGGTAGACACATTAATTACACTGATTAGGAAGGAAATTTTGGATAGAATAATGTTACTTAAATTGTCAAAGAAAGCTCATAGATGTAGTGTGATTAGCCATTTCCTTATGTAACTAGATTTTTTTTTGTTGGAGGCTTGACTTTTCCTCTGCAATATTAGGTGCTTTGTGTTGTTGGTTATTGGTAATTTACAGAAGTTACTAAAAAATGGTGTCAAGCATTTAGGATTTCATACACATTTTTAGTAGAAATTTCAATTAAGCTTGAAGAGTTCAACCTAGAAAACCATCTACATTGGGGAAAATACAACATACAAGTGGCTGCACTCGGAATGAACACTAACACCGGGGAAAAGCATCCATTATGGTTACATTGAACGAGCGACCGGATTGGAGACTAAGCTGGTTACCCTAACTTTGGCTTGTTTCAGGCATCCCCAATCCCCATATGATAGTTATTGGAGATAAGGCAGGCACTTGTGGCTCGAACTCAATGAAGGACCTGTATTCCTAAGAACAAATAGATGGACAAAAAGGACAACTATGCCAGAAATATCCATATGAGATCCTACAAATTACATAGAAATACTAGCTGGCAAGCTTAACGGTACCAAAGCAATACACCGATATTCTTGTGCTCCAAGCTATGATTTATTTTCTAAGTTTAAACTCTCAAACAACTTATACTTAAAAGTCTTATTGAATTAACTTATTTTAAGTGTTTCTGAATTAAATAGTACTCCCTCCGTCGTTTGATTTTACTTGTTACATTTTGACTTAGCACATTTATTAAGAAAAACAATTAGTAACATAGTATTTCACCATGATATCCATATTAAATGATGTTTAAATTGTGTCTTGAAATTAATTTGGAGAAAAGATAATTAATGTTAAGAGTAAAATAGGAAAAAAAAAAAATCTTCTTTTCTTGATAGGTAAAAAAGAGAAAAATGAGTTGAAAGACCTCCCCAGTGACAAGTGGATCCCATAATATTATTAAGTTAAAAAAATAAAATTGCTTAAACAACTGGGACAGTTGTTCTACAACTGCATTAGTTGTCTCAACAACTATCAAAGTTGTCAAACAACTTTGATTGTTGTTAAACAACTTTGCAAAATTATCGAACAACTTTGATAGTTGTTGAGATATCTTCTGTAGTTGTTGAGACAACTTTTTCAGCAGTGGCGGATGTATATGTATTCCAGGGGGTCATCCAAACCCCCTTCGTCGGAAAATTATACTATTATTATATGGTAAAAAAAAAATTTATGTATAAATAATAGAGGCCGAACCCCCTTCGACTAGTCTATATATGTACTACTGAACTCCCTCACTGAAAATCCTGGATCCGCCCCTGCTTTTCAGTTGTTGGAGCAAAAATGTTTAAAAGAAAATTGAAAAAAAAATTGTTCCTTCTACCTAATTTTTAAAACTCGAAGGACTCTTGGTTAATCGAGAAACTTGTTTGTCCCTTTTAATTCAAAGCTCGTAAAAAATGACAAGTAAAAGAATAAATATAATTAAAAAATTAGTGACAAATAAAAGCTATTTAAGCACTCATTTTTAAGTCAAAAGACAAAAATAAACCAAAAGCTATAAACTCATCCAAACAAGCTCTAAATTGACTCCGTATCAAGTTGAAACATCTGAAAAATAAGAATCAAGCTCTATCGTTTAATCTGATTTACTTTGTTTCATTACTATTTTTACTAAGTCCACTTATTCACATATTTAATTTTTAATTTATTAATCCAATGAGTTAAACTGAAACACGTGTCCTTGATCTCATAACAACAAATTCAACTGTCTCATTTTGCCTGTAAACACCAACAACAACGAGCACAAAGCAAATACTGAAAACAAAAATTTTTGACAGCAAAAAAGGAACTTAGAAGAAGGCTATATAGCTCACATTACACAATAAGCATTAACAAAAGATAGACAAATAGGAGGAAAAAAATGAAAATAAAGGAGAAAATAGCAATAGAAATAAACAAGAGAGAGATTTACAGTTAAAGTAAAGTGGTGGCGATCGGTGGTGGAAGCCGGACAGAAAATGGAGCTTGGCGGGGTAGCTGGGGAGGACTATAGAAAATTTTGGGGAACGAAAAGAAGACCCTCATATTTTTTAACAGTTGGTTTGGGTTGACTTATAAAATAAATGTTTTTAACTTTTAAGTTTTTTTTACTCACTCCGTTTCATTTTAATCTTCTTTCTACAAATATTTATTTTAATTTAATTATTTATTTAAAAAAATAAAAATAAAAAAAAATTTACTACATTCTTTGAGGCCGTTTGGTCATAGATATTTTTTACTTTTTTCCGAAAAATTTTTTATCTTTATGAAATCATGATGTTTGGCCATAGATATTCCAAAAATATTTCAAAAAGTTTTTGAAAAAAAGTGAAAACAACTTTTTGTTGTTTTCACTTTTTTCCAACTCCAATTCCAAGTTTTTTTATTACATATGATCTTAATTTCTTTAATATTACACAAAAGGCCCTTAAATGATTTAGATAAGTTTTGGAGCAAATCCGAAAAGAAAGATATTTTTTATGAACAACAAATCAAGTTCGGACATATTTTTGAAAGACATTTCTTCTCGGTAAAAGACATTTTTGAATAACAAATAAAGATTTTTAAGCTAAAAGACCGGTATATTTTCATTATTTGTAGGTATATTTTCATTTTTTATTTTCATTTTTAAGCTCAGGATCCCTTCCATCATTGATGTGAAATTCTTTTCATTCATGAGTATAATCAGTAGATAAATTAGTTGAACAATTTTGATAGTTCTAAAAAGTTTGGGTATAAAATTAAATTTTAAAAAGACTTTTCAAAAGTCAAAACATATCTTTCAAAATAAATAGCCAAACACAACTCCAACTTCAACTCCAACTTTAAAATTTTTTAGTTTTTATTGCAAACGTCTACTTTCAATACTAGATTCAATATTAAATGACTAAACAAAGTATATTCACTCAAATTTATATTTTCAAAATATAATTAATAAGGCTAATTTAATAAATAAATTTTTAATAAATATTTTCTTAACGTGAATGTCAAGTAAAAAAGGATCAATTATTTTAAAACGGAGAAAATAATATTTAAAAGTGTTTGAAAAGATTAGAAAGTGTTTTAAAACATTTTATTTTTTACTTTTAACTTTTAGCTTTTTTATTTCATTTAAATGAAAATCAATCCAAACACTCCTTAGCCACGACAATTATTCACTTCTTTTACAGGTCAAAATTATATTTTTTCCATTTCATATTACTAGACATATTTGCTAAAAAAAATTTGTTGACATTTTTAAAGAATCGAGTGATTATTGAATACTTTTTTCAACTTTACTCTTAGTAATTTAATGAAAAAGTAATCATCTCTAATATACAATAACAATATTTAATATGAGTTTAATAGAATTATACTAGTGAATATATTTTGGAAGAATACATATACAGATCCTTCAACTATTCGATTTTTTTCGTATTGACACCTCAATTAGGCCATATACCTATTGGATCCTTTGCTCCTTCACAAAACGTTTCAATTAAGCACAATTGTTGATATGGCGCTGATATAGCATAGTGTGTGCACTTCACTCAATTTAGGAGCGTGAAACATTAAATTTTAGCTTTTTTTAAAAAAAAATCTCTTTATCTTTTTTATTCTTCTTAATTTTCTCCTTTTTCATGATTTTTTATTTTTAAAAAAACAATTTCTCTCCGGAAGGATTTCTTTTTCGTATGTGAGTTTCACTTTCTCTCTCTCTCTATCATAACGTTCACTGATCCTAGTCACCCCTACCCCTACGTCAATAACCTCTAACGGTCGGCGCTGTCTCCGGCGACGACGTGTAATGCCGATAACAAGTAAGGGCTCTCTCTCTCCCACGATTCTCTCTCTCCCCAGATCTCTTCATCCCCGTCTTTACTCCCTTCTCTCTTCTTTCCCCCTCTGCCTCCTAGACACGGCTATCGCCGACGATCTTAGGGTTCCTCCTGCTCGACTCATTTCTGAAGAAGGGTAAGAGTGGCAGCATTGGTAAAGCAGGTTGGTAAGCAGATGAGCCAGCACCCAGTTCCGGCAAGGACACTCCGGCGACGCACTGGCGGGTTTGTTCCAGTGACACCTTTACCTGAAACCTAACCAATAGCACACGGGACTATACCGGTGACATCTAAACCACTGATTTCTTTTAGTTACTTCGTTTAGTTACGTGCATTATCCTGCTCGTCTACTTTCCTTAATTATTTCATCTCCTGAACGCTTCTAATTTGTGCGATTTACTGTTGCTTGTTCATTACATCTACGTCGCGTGTGCCTTGTTTTTCCTGTTATTGATTTGTATTCATTGTTATTGTTATTACTATCGCGGTTGTTATTTTCTTGGTGTAGTGGTTGTGGTTGTTGATGGTAGAATAGGGTCATGTCCGAAGGGAATGGGGTCGGGGTGGGGGACGATGTTGGGGGTGGGGGACGAGAGTAGGGCAGGTGAGGGAGTAGGGGCTAGGTCTGGCGTTAAGGGCGGTAGAGGAGGGCGCGTCGCAAGAGTTGATAGGCTGAGGGTTGGGTCTTGGAATATAAGGACTCTCCAGGGAAAGTCCATAGAGCTGGTAAAGATTCTTAGAAAGAGGAGGATCAATATGGCGTGTGTCCAAGAGACTAAGTGGGTAGGGTCTAAGGCTATGGATATGGATGGTGGTTACAAGCTTTGGTACACTGGAAGTGAAAGGCGTAGGAATGGAGTTGGCATCTTAGTAGATGGAGAGTTTAGGGGGCGGGTAGTGGAGGTGAAGAGGATTAGTGATAGGCTGATGTCTATTAAGTTAGTTTTTGAGGGGTTTACCCTGAACTTGTGTAGTGTGTATGCGCCGCAGGTGGGCTTGGGCGGGGAGGAGAAGATACGGTTTTGGGAGGACTAGGATGAGATGGATAGAGGCGTGCCTAGCTCTGAGAAGATTGTTGTAGCAGGGAATTTTAATGGACACATCGGGGCATTTCCAGGAGGCTTTGGCGATGTGCATGGTGGTTTTAGTTTTGGGGAGAGAAATGAAGAGGGTGTTGCTCTGTTGGAATTTGTGAGGTCTTTTGGGTTGGTGGTGGCAAATTTGAGCTTGCCAAAGAAGGACGATCACCTGATCACCTTCTGAAGTGCGATAGCCAAGACCCAAATTGACTTTTTGCTTCTTAGGAAAGGGGATAGGGGGTTGTGTAAGGACTATAAGGTCATTCCGAGTGAGAATCTTTCGACTCAGCATAGGCTCTTGGTGATGGACTTGGGAATAAAGAAAGGTAAGAAGAGTAGAGGTGAGGAGGGCCGACCGAGAATTAGGTAGGGCAGCTTGACGCCGGTAAATTTGCAGGAGATAAGGGAGAAGTTGACTGGTATAGGGGTGTGGGAGCGTAAAGGAGACATAGATGGTAGGTAGGATAGGGCGGCTAGGTGTATCAAAGAGACTGCTAGTGAGGTTTTGGGTGTGTCTAGGGGCTGGGCCGGGCACCATAGGGGGGATTGGTGATGAAATGATGAAGTAAAGAAGAAAGTGGAGAGTAAGAAGGAGGCGTATGCAAAGTTGGTTGAGAGTAAGGATGGTGAAGAAAAATGGATTTTTAGGGAGGAGTACAAGCTAGCATGGAAGGAGGCTAAGCTTGCCATTACGACAGCTAAGACGGCAGCGTTTGAGAGCTTGTATGCGGGGTTAGAAGAGAAAAGAGGGAAAAAAAGGTTGTTTAGACTGGCTAAGGCTAGGGAGAAAAAGGGCCATGACCTACACCAGGTGAAGTGCATTAAGAGGGAGGATGACAGAATTTTGGTAGAAGATGGTCATATTAAGAAGAGGTGGCAGTCGTATTTT
The DNA here is from genome assembly GCF_002878395.1 of Capsicum annuum. Classification (NCBI taxonomy): domain Eukaryota; kingdom Viridiplantae; phylum Streptophyta; class Magnoliopsida; order Solanales; family Solanaceae; genus Capsicum; species Capsicum annuum. The sequence goes on along the minus strand of NC_061113.1, from coordinate 18,985,698 downwards.
CATAGGCTTTTGAATGATGACGGGGAGGGAGTTATTGAGTTGGGTGAGCTGAAGCATTCGGAGGAGTGTCATGATTTTAGTTATTGTAGACGTTTTAAGGTGGAGAAGGTCAGAGAGGCTGTTCACAGGATGCGAAGGGGTAGGGCGATGGGGCCTGATGAGATCCCCATCGATTTTTGGAAGTTTTCTGGCGAGGCTGGTTTGAGGTGGTTGACGAATTTGTTCAATGACATTTTTAAGTCGGCAAAAATGCCTGAGGCCTGGAGATGGAGTACTATGATCCCTCTGTATAAGAATAAGGGTGACATTCAGAGTTGCAACAACTATAGGGGTATTAAGTTATTGAGCCACACGATAAAGATTTAGGAGAGAATGGTAGAGTGGAGGTTGAAGAGGATTGTATCTATTTTGAAGAACCAGTTTGGATTTATGCTTGGGCGCTCGACGATGGAGGCAATTCACCTAGTGCGGAGACTAGTGGAACAGTACAGGGAAAGGAAGAAGGACCTGCATATGGTGTTTATCGACTTAGAGAAGGCATATGACAAAGTCCCTAGGGAAGTCCTTTGGAGATGCTTGGAGGTGAGTGGGTTCCCGATGGCATATACTAGAGCGATCAAGGACATGTATGATGGAGATAAGACCCAGGTGAGGACAGCGGGAGGCGATTCAGAACATTTTCCAATCTTGACAGGGTTGCATCAGGGATCTACTCTTAGCCCATTTTTGTTTGCTTTGGTTATGATGTGTTGACGTGGTGTATCCAAGGAGAGGTGCCCTGGTATATGCTTTTTGTAGATGATGTGGTTTTGATTGACGAGACTTGGGGTGTGTGAATGATAAATTAGAGGTGTGGAGACAGAACCTTGAATCTAAAGGGTTCAAGTTAAGTAGAAGCAAGACCGAATATTTGGAATGTAAGCTTAATGTCTTGAGGGAGGTGGACGAGGTGGTAGTAAGGTTGGATTCTCAGGTGGTGTGTAAGAGGGATATTTTCAATTACCTAGGGGCCATGATTCAGGGGAATGGTAAGATTAACGAGGATGTCTCTTACCAGATCGGGGCGGGATGGATGAAGTGGAAGCTCGCCTCGGGGATGTTGTGTGATAAGAAGGTGCTGCCCAAGATTAAAGGAAAATTTAATAGAATGACAGTCCGGCTGGAGCGAAGTGTTGACCTGTCAAGAACTCTCACATTCAAAAACTGAAGGTGCTGAAAATGCGGATGTTGCGCTGGATGTGTGGGCTTACTAGGGGGATAAGGTTAGTGTGGCTTCGGTGGAGGACAAGGTGCGAGTGATCCGTTTGAGATGGTTCGAACATGTGATGAGGAGGGGCACGGATGTTCTGATTCATAGGTGTAAGAGGTTTGCTTTTGATGGTTTCAGGTGGGGCAGGGGTAGGCCAAAGAAATACTAGAGAGAGGTAATTAGGCAGGACATGAAGCAGTTACAACTTACTGAGGACATGACCCTAGATAGGAAGATCTGGAGGACGCGTATTAGGATAGAAGGCTAGTGACTTTTTCGGTAGGTAGGATAGGGCTTTACTTGGCCGATGCAGTATTCTTGTTATGCTGCATTATGATTGCTTACTATTCTTTGTTTACTACTCCTTATAGGTGGCGTATTTATGTCATGCCCTATTGTTCCATGTTTTGTGTACGTTTTTGATGACTTATCTTGAGCCAGGGGTCTATCGGAAACAGCTTTGCTACTTCTCCGGAGGTAGTGGTATGGACTGCGTATATCTTACCCTCCCCAGACCTCACTATGTGGGAAAACACTTGGTTTGTTGTTGTTGTTGTATTCTAGACATTAAATTAATGATGAAATGGGTGTCAAAAGTTAGAAAACATATGCTATTAATTAGATTTTGTTTATTAATTGGTGCTTTTTTTCATCAGCCATGCCAGAAAATGAAGTTTCTGCAGAGCCATTGCCATTGGTAAGGTTAGGCATTTGAGACTTATATTTTGCATATCAAAAGTGGGAAATAAGATCACTACATTAACCATGAAAAGAAAGGTGACAATATCAAACGATGTTTTCGTAGATAACGTGCACATCAACATTGTTTGTTACCTTCCGAAATTCTATAACAAGCTTTCCTCCCGGATCTGTTCGACTGAATATAACTACAACAATAAACCATAATTAGTAGTTCTATCTGAAAATCACTATCATTATTAAATACAGAGTCAATTAATGACCGAAATAAAGGAAAGACAACATCTACTAACTAGTCATTTTGCCAGAGATGAAAAAAGATTTCTCTGATAGATCTATCCAATATGCATGCCTCTTATCAATCATCTTGCTATTGAATTTCAAATAGCAAAAAAGAAAAAAAAAATTAGAGATAAATGAAAGAAGTGTTTCAATGGTGGGAATAAAAGGAAAAAAAATTAGAGATAAGTGAAGGAGAAGATATCATTTTTATTTTCTACTTTTTTGTGCTCAAAGAGGGAGAAAGGGGCGTTTGGAAGGGAGGGAGAGGGGCGGATCAGGTAGGCTACAGTGGGGTGGGGTGGGGGGTTGTATTAATGATTTTTTTTTTTAAAAAGTTTAGATTTAATTATATTAGAAAATTATATTTATGATTATTTTAAATTAAAATGTCATGTGTCGTTATTTAATTTGTCACTTTGCCACATTATTAGCGTGTGTATTACACGCGTTTTATATTTTTTTGCCACATCAGTAGATTGTGCTTAATTGAAACCCTTTGTGAAGCAATAAAGAGTTCAATAGGTACATGGTTTAATTGAGGTGCCTATACGAAAAAAGTCGAATAGTTAAGGGGCCTGTATATGTATTCTTTCATATATTTGTCTTATTAATTTTTTTTTAAAACTATGTAGAAGAAAAATACGTCAAGTAATATGAGATGGAGGAAGTAGTAAATAAGTAGTATGGTTGGACAGAGGGGGACGAGAGTAACAATTAGCCCCTTCGCCCTCCCCCAAGTTGGAGGGAAAAGACACCCAATTTGCTCAAAAATTCATGATGCATGGATCCAGTTAATAATGTGGTAAAGATGTCGGTCAGCACCAACATGGGTTGTGGTGCAGCGGATGGGGCTGCTTCACCCTTAACCAGAGGTCGAGGGTTTGACCCTAGGTATGGAGAAGACTCTGTTGGAAGCGCTGCCACTTTAATGGGCTCTGCAACGCGCGATCCGAATTAGTCGGAGCTCCAATGCGGGCACCGGACACCGAATGGGAAACAAAAAAAATGATGTCGGCCAGCTCTGGAGACACTTTACATAAGATAACGAGATTAATCGTACAAGGTACTGTTGGTGCATTTTATTATTAAAATAAAAATATTAAAGTGCATGATAATTAGTAGGCATAAAGTGAATAAAGTGGTGTCATTATTCTTGTAACTCAGCACATTATATTTTTTGTTAGTGGGTATGAATTGTGATAAAGATGACCATAAGTTCTTGTAACTCATATGACCATTGGTTCTTATAACTCTCAAGGTCATTTGTTCTTGTAACTCCATCAGAGGCGGATCCAGGATCCAGACTCTCCGGGTGCCAAGTATAATTGTCAACTGATACACGACGCTTGTAGCTCTATCTTAATCAAGAATGCTTAACAAAAAAAAATTTAAAAATAATGCTTGTAGCTCTGTTTTAATCAACAATGCTTAACAAAAAAAAATAAAATCAGCAATGCTTAACAAAATATAGAGATAATACCCAATTACCCCCCTGAACTATATCCAAAAAGGCTATGACACACCTTAACTTAAAAGGGGTTCTAATATCCCTGAATTAACTAAAAGTGTAATTTTGACACCCTTAGTGCCTACGTGATGCATACGTGGCACATACGTGGCACAACACATTGAAGTGTCCATGTAGGCACACTTGTGTGCCATGTATGTGCCACATAGGCAATAAGGGTGTCAAAATTACACTTTTAATTAGTTCAAGGGGGAGTAATAGGACCCCTTTTAAGTTGAGGCGTATTATAACCTTTTTGGGTATAGTTCAAGGGGGTAATTGGGAATTTTCTCAAAAAAAATAAAAATAAAAAATGATGCGTGTAGCTCTATTTTAATCAATAATGCTTAACAAAAAAAAAATAAAAAATAATGTGCTACTGACTGAGATAGAATACACAACCTATAACCCATAAACAGACGCTTTACTACTTGCACTAGATAGAGCTTTGGTATTGTGAATGACAGATTTAATATTTTACTATATCAATCTCCATATATAGACCAATGCTTAACAAAAAAAGTTAAAAATTGATATGCGAGATTGAACCCACGACCAATTACCCACAAAAATGACATTTTACCACTTGAACTAGATAGTACTTTGGTATTATGAGTGACAAATTTAATATTTACTATATCAGTCTCGATATATATAGAACATCGTGTAACAGGAGAAAAACTAAAAAATAATATGCTGCTGCCTGAGATCGAACCCACGACCTATTACACATAAAAGTGACGCTTTGCCACTTTCACTAGATAGTGATTTGGTACTTTGGGTGACAAATTTAATATTTTACTATATCAGTCTATATATATATATATATAGCTATATAGAGAGAGTTTCCGTTGAAGTTTGCGGGTGGCGTGCCACCCCCACCAGCCTTAATAGATCTGCCCCTGAACTCCATGGTCATTACTTTCATGTAACTTATGTAACATCAAGACTATTCATCTACCTACATTACTACACCTCATTCATCATATTTATTACATGGAAGAATTCTACAACTATAAATAGTAGTGGTTCTTCCTTTGTGTTGATATAGAATGTTCAAGAAAATATGATACGTGTGGAAAAGATTATAGTGTGTAGTAGTGAAAGAAAGAGTTGAGACAAAGAAAATATTCTATGTCTTTAACTGTATTCACTATACAAAGAGAGTAAATATATGTCGAAGGAAGGTGTTCTTATAGTGGAGTTTTTGACTCTTCAACTAATCCGGAGTTGCTTGAGTTGTATATCATTGATGGGCTGTTGTATCATGGAGGGGACAAGTCAAGAGATATACTGCTGGATCGGTGTAAATTATGCCACAGTGGACTTGAATCTCCTTAATGAAAGCGAGATATCCGCGCCTCAACCAAGAAGAAGATTATTTTATTTTCTTCACTTTTATTCATTTTATTTTCAATTGTAATAATTATTGTAATTTGTGGTATATTACACCAACAGGTACAATTAACGAATGAAGTGTTGGATTCTCAGTGAAATGTGAATGAAAAATTTATAAAAAATAAAGGAAAAGTGAAAATATAAGTTCACTTTATAAAGGAGTGTTTCTCCCATATTGATGGGAGAAAAGAACATTCTCGTGCTTAAAGATAAAAACACTCTTTCACGTGAATGGTGAGGCAAGAAGAAGACAAGCCTCGCACCGTCGTTGTTGCTCGCTCGGCTTCTACTGTTGGATCTATTATATGATTGAGAGGCTATCTTTTTTGACAAAATTTAATTAAAATTTGAGAGTGAATGATCCAAAAATTCAATTTGAAATTTCTTGATTCACTCTCGTACACGAGCATGTGTGGACGCATCTCACAACACACCTCAAAAGGTACGCGATCCCTCGAGGCACCGTTTAAAAATGGAATTGGGACGTGCAGGTGCACTTGGCCATCTGTGGAGGCAAATGCCAGCGTATGTCGCATCGTAGGTCGGACAAAACATTCTGTTTTGTGAAAAGCCCGACATGCAGCTGCATATGAATCATGTGGGTCCGCATGTGAGTCGACGGTCCGAAAAAGTGTGATTTTTCATGAACCATTGCTTCCTTTAGAAAGTAACCTATGACTATAAATATCTGATCTTTTTCTTAGATATGAGTACGAAATTTGAACTGAAAAACTCTTCTTCTTTCAAAAACTCAAGTGTGATTTACAAATCATTGAATAATTTTCAAGTTCGATACAATTTGTGGTAGTGCTACTTTGTTGATGTGATTTATACATTCGATTACTTGATGAGAATAATTTCCTTAGGACACATCGAAAATTTGTTGTTCTTGAATCTTTCTATCTTATCTCTTTCTAAAAGTTTGATTTTGCTATTTTTTTAGAAAATAGTTTGAGCTTTTTATGGTTGTTCATAAATTGTTTAACTTGTGGTGGAAGTTCTTGTTAAAAATACAAATTTTGTTTAGTGTACCGGAAAACAACACAAAGTCATACTCAATTTTGAAGTGCTTCGTCCATTCATGAAACATTAGATTCTTGGCGATATGAATCACAACTAGACTGTCAAAGTGAAGATGGGCTGGCAAGAATATCGACACTCTTAGATCAATGCACAAGCTAGTAAGTTCTGCTACTACCCTCCTCATAGATTGATACTCAGTTTCAGCAGAATTGAGAGAGATTGACAGTTGCTTTTTTGATTTTCATGAAATAGGAGAAGATCCAGGCGAAATATAAAATCCAATCACTGATTTTGGTGCATTTGGACGAGTAACCCAGTTGGAGTCATAAAATGCCATCAATTTGAAAGAATCAGAAGTAGACATACAGAAATCAAGTCCCAGATCTTCGAGCAAATAACCAAGCACCCTTAGTGCAGCTGCAAAATGAGGTTCACATGGATCCTGCGTAAATTGACTCAGATGCTGCACTGTAAAGGACAGATCAGGCCTTGTACGTGTGAGTTAGTTGATTTTACTTACGAGGTGCGACTCTCTTTTATAGTTTAATGCATAAACAATATACTCTTTACATGTAAAAGCGTATCTATCGTGTTTGCGAATACAAAGACCTGTAGCTATTCTGTCTATGCACCAGTCAAATTATTCAAGACCAGTTGTAGGCTATGTTGATCGGACTCTTCAACAATTCAAAAATGTCATTGGGTGTATGTCGGATCCTTCAAAAGTAGTGCAATATTAAAGGATCTGACACGAATGCGACTACATTTTTGGAGAGTTTGAGCAACTTAGGTTGTAGGCTTGTGGCTGAATCTGGGCCTAGTAACATTTAGACTATGTATGTAACATGATACGTCTTGTGTTTGCTTTACAAGAACCAATACAGTTTTGCAGAATCTTCCACATCTACAGGGTGGTTTTTTCCTTTCCTTAATAAAACAGTACAACATACATGTAATTATGTCAACATACATGTTCGCAAATACACTTCAATCACATAACAAACAGTTGATCATTAACATAAATTTCCACATCTTTTAATTATTTAATTGGTTGATTTTTGGTCTATTTGGTTGTTGGATAGTAGTAATACTAAACATTAAAAGTTACTATTTTAAAGATTGTACCATATTAAAATACCTAATACACTTTTGTCTATCCAGGCGTATCTATCGTGTTTGCAGTACTAAGGAGATACAGAGCAAGAGAGAAATGCTCAATAGCTTAGTTGCATATTACTAGTCAGGTTGCATTAAAAAATTTGACGGGCCACAAGTGTACCCGGCAAGCTGAAAAGATTCTTCAGGCAATATATATATATATAACTTGATGTGTCACAAGTGTACCCGGCAGGCTGAAAAGATTTTTTAGGATAGATATTTTCACTACATAAAATCTATTATTTATAATCTATCTATAATACAATAATATATTAAAAGTGTGAAGACGTTAGAAAAGTGATTTGAAATTTTCTAAAAAAACATATACATGAAATATACCTTTTTAGGTAAGAAATCATGATATTTGACAATTCTAAATCAATTAGAATTTTAAATTATATAAAACAGAAAAGAATGTCTATAATTCTATTTAAATGGTTATTTGATCAAATTTTACTAGAATAATAATTGTTATTCTTTTACTTCTACATTTCATCTTATTCTCCTTATTTTTGTTTTGATTTTGATTAATGATTAATTAAAGTTTTCTTCTTTTGATTCTTTTGGGTTTTCTAACCTTCTTTGTTATATGAATTATCTTTTAAGTTTTTGCTTATATATCTTTTAAGCTTTTGCTTATATATGAATTATAATAAATATATCTTTTAAAGGAACGAAAATATATATTTTTTTAAAAACATATGCATGGAAAGAAAAAATGATATATCTTATTTAGGTAAGAAATTATAATATTTCACAATTCTAAATCAATTACAATTTTACCTTATATAAAATTAAAGAAAATGTCTATAATTCTATTTAAATAGTTATTTGATGATATTTTACTAGAAAAATAAGTATAATTTTTCTACTTTTACATTTCTTTTTATTTTTGTTTTAATTTTGAGTGATGATTAATTAAAATTTTCTTCTTGAATTCTTTAGAATTTTCTAGCCTTCTTCGATATATATTCTCTTTAAAATTTTTGTTTATATGCAATTATTTTATTATAAATAAATCATGAGATTTTAGCATATGATCATTATACAGATTATGACAACTCTAACGATATTGGAATGACGAAACTTAGAAGGAGTGGTCCTCAGCCACTACATTCGGCCTGTGCAATCAAATATCTATCAAGATCATCATGAAACAAGGATGACATGAGTTGGAAAGAAGAAAATTGCAATCTGAATGAAGTACTTGGCAACATTTTAGATGGCAGAAGCACTTCTACAAGATCCATTGGTTGATGTGAGGAACAATTAGCGTTAGATATTTTTAAAATTAAGGAATTCTAAAATATATGATAAGAAAAATATTTATGTTCAATATTAAGGAGTTTTAAAATATATTATAAGAAAAAAGTATAGGGTAAATGCAAATTAATTCTAAAAATATAGGATTCTTGAGTTGATTAAATTTATATTGTAATGAAATTGGGACTTTTCCTAATTTTTAGGAACCATATATATGAGTTATTTTTTAAAAAAAGAAAAAAGCCAAGAAGCCATTTTATTTAAATAAAATAAAACATATAAAGTTGAACCAAAAAATCAAACCATACACGTCTTGAGAAAAAAGTAAAAAAAAAAAAAAGAGATTAAAATATGTGAGTTTATATTTGGAATGCATATCATTTTAATATTAAAAATAGATTATGACATAAAAATAAAAATCTATCATATTTAGATATTTCTTTAAGGGAAAGATTTAGGAAATCTAAATCAATTAAAATTTTACCTTATATATTAAAAAAAATTTCTACAATTCTATTTAAATAATATTTGGATCAAATTTTAACACATAAAATCTGTCACTTCTTCTACTATAAAATTAGACAAGACAGTTGCCGCCAAATAAAGTAAATGTTTATCTTGCCTAAAAACTAATATTTATATTATGAGAATGGTGATTCTCTTTTTTTTTTTTGCCAAAAGTTTTACTCCTTTCAAAGATATTTCATAATTTTTATGCAATTTATTAAGATAATAGGATATATATTGGTTTTGAAGTCTTTATTGTTATGTTTTATAATTTTCTATTTGAACTACATATAAATTTGTCTTGAATTCGTTTCTGTTTTAAATTCTGAATACAAAGACTTCTATGATAACAGTTAGGGGGTGCTCATCAGTTGGTTTATAGTTGATTTTACTATGCTGCCTATTGGTCACTTCTCATTTTTCCATTCAAAACAAGAGAAGCAAAGTAACGAAATTCACTTTGATCCTGCGTGGTCTTTTTTGCCTCGCCTGCTACTGGGAAGAGAGAGCCGCTGTCATTCTTCGCAGCTTAGAGCCTTTACTTTATGTAAAGCGCACTCACTCTAACGGCGTACCTTTTGTATGATGGGTCAGCAAGGAAATGGGAACAGCTTAATTTATTAGTTTTTGATTTCTAAACATGCTAAATCGATAACCAAATCAATGAAGCATTTCTTATCGATTTGAGTCATTAACAGTTCGATTTTTGAGTTAACTGAGAAAAAATGCTCATTTATATACATGATACGAAAATGTTCATATAGCTAAAGACTTTGCTATTGATTTATACGAAAGTAATTTAGTATTATGTTTATGTAGTATAATTTTTTACTATTTTAATTTCGATTTCATAGCTTTATTATCAATTAATGTGACACATGTGCAAAGCACGTACACTTGACTAGTATATATATATATATATATACACACACACACACACGTGTACTTCATGTCAAACCATTAATGATATAAAGATCAAATATAGGCAGCTTTATGCATCCGGACATGCATGATGTATCAGTATCTTAATCGTCTCCTATGACATGTATTATCACATAATAAATAATAATAATAATAATAAAATAGATAGCAATAGATCAAAAACTATTACAAAATAATTTGATTAAACCTAACATTTACATAAAAATTCTTCAAAGAGCGATCGAACATTCATCTACCACCTGTAAACTACAACAAAATAATATGATAATCGAGATATCAAAACAATACGATTAAACTCTAACTTTTACAATACAAAAAATCCTCAAAGCCCGACCAAAGCGAACGTTACTATTAAATCTAACCTTAACACAAAAAATTCCTCAAAGTCCGATCAAACATTTATTACCAATAATATAGACTTCAATAAAACAGAAAGTAAAATAAAACAATATGATAATCGAGATATTAGAATAATATGATTAATTCTAAACTTTTTGCGATTGTAAACACACTGATAGCGTAAAGACTATCTAAAAATTAAAATGGACACTAAGAGAACAAAAATCAGCAACCACAAGACAAAGAAAACAACACAGAGAAAAGAGATGAAGAAGAAGATTGCATAAATGTAAAGATAGATAATGAAACATACACCACCTTTAATGATTAGTACCTAATTGTGTATCAAACAACTAGACACACTTCACCATGCATGGATAACACTTCATTCTTAGGTGAACCAATGGAATTCACACTCCCTCAATCACAGCTTTCTTGCCAAAAGTTCAACACAAATAAAGAACCCTTCAAATGCATTCAAACACTCCAGTTTCGGTTTCTTTAAGCTAAGAAGACTAAAACTACAATCTAAAGAGTAATATTTCAATATTCTTCAAAACTAATAAGAATAAAAGCTAAAAAGTCTATTTATATTATTACATAACAAAAGACTAGAATGCCCTTAATGAGAGCTTAAAGGAGGTGCTCTTGAGTGTGAATTTGGAGTGTGCAAAGTCCATCTTGCCCTTCGATTGAGGCGCTTCTTAAGTATATAAGTTCTCCTCCTTTCTTCTCTTGAATAAGGCTTCAAAATGCTCCAAACACTAGTCAATTCCATAGCTTGATCCTTTAAGAAGTCCTTGCAATCCATAAGTACTTTAGGCTTGTATCATCCTCTCCATCTTGAAAGGAATTTGTCCTCAAATTCGCACCTTGCAAAACCAAAGAGAGGAAAAACAAACACATATTCCTCGGGGGAGGGGGGAGGGTTAGCATTAGTACCACAAGTTATATAGACAAGCCAAGATTGTTCACTTTTGACATACATTCATATATCCTTAGTATTTGTCATAAAAAACTTAGAACAAAGGATATAAAAGAAGTAAATAGTATCAACATCAAAAGGAAATACACATGACCAGAAGTTACTCCACCCACATCCCAAAGGGACTCCAGGATCAAATGTAAGTAGAAGACCAAGGTCTAAGCCGAGATGACCCACTCCTTTCATTAGGCTAATTTGCTCACAATCATTCAAGGTATTACACACAACTTTAACATACACAAGGCCACTATGAACAAAACTAACATCATGGATTTCATTACACAAGTTCAAAGGACCATGTTCAATATCAAGATCATCATTACAAGCATCATCACTAACTTGGAAATTCTCAAACATACCATTCTCATGCTCAAGTAGTGAACTAGTCTTAAGAGCAAGTTGATCATTATTCACAGCAAAAGAGTTACTAATGAAAGAGGTATGCACTTGCAAATCCAGAATCACTTCACAGGACACTAAATCACAACATTTTGAGTTCAAGGAAGTGTTGAGAGTAGCAAAGTCACCTCGGGTAAGGCTTGAGCAGTCCACTTTTTTGGAGCTCTCGATCAAGAGAGTCTCTAGTTCCTTTCTCATGTTTTCATGTGGAACTCCTTTTGGATCCTTCTTGGTTATTATTTCATCTTGTACCTGCACATAATAAGAATCAAAGCTAGGCAAAATGCTAGCTTTGGGGTTAGGTAGTAACAAGGAATATTTGTGGGCAAGTCCCACAATTAAATTTATTTTTCCCTTTCCAAGATCATAATTCGAGGCCTCTTCCCTCCCCTTTTCTTCTTTCTTTTATTATCCAACTTCTTGTTTTCTCTTGGATTTCATTCACACTAGCTATTGGAAAAGGGAGAAGAGTGAACTTTCGGCCACCATGCTCAAAGATATACCTATTAGACCTTTCATCATATATAGTGTGCTTATCGAATTGCCAAGGTCTTCCCAACAATATGTGACATGCTTGCATGGGAATTACATCGCACAATACTTCATCATGATAATTCTCTACTTTGAATCTAATCACGCATTGTTGTTTGACCTTCAATTCACCACACTTGTTTAGCCATTAAAGCTTGTATGAATTTGGATGAGGGATAGTGGATAGTTTCAAGCGGTCAACCAAGGTGACACTAACAATATTCACACAACTTCTGCTATATATGATCATTGAGCTTATACTTCTTTTAATAAGGCACTTGGTATGAAAGAGGTTATCTCTTTGATCATCCAAGACCTTACTTAACAAAGTTTTCCTAACCACATAACTAAGCACATCACATTCTCCTTCACAAGGCAACACATTTTCCTCACTTCTCTCTCCTTGAGTTACGGGTTCTATGCACTCTCCATCTTGAGAGTTGTCATCATTTCCCTCCGTTTCCAACTCACTTCTTCACCAAGATACTATAATTTCCCCTCCATTAGGAACACATTACGTCGGGTAGGACACTCACTTTCCCTATGACCCTACCCTTGACACCTGAAACATTGTAGACCCTTAGAATGAGAAGTAGAAGTTGGTTTACCTTTAAGCTTTGGAGAATGGTGTTGGGTAGCCTTGGTCATAACTTGACAAAGAGCCATGCATGCCGAGATTATGCCCTTTTCTTTGGACCAATTTGAGGATGTATAGGTAGCCTTTGGCTTATATCTTTCCTTGTTCTCTTTCTCGATTTCCATAGCCACTTGGAAGACTTCAACCACGGTTTCAAACTTATGAAGTGTCATACGATAATATATGTCTTTGTTCAACCCTACCTTGAAACGAATGATGTCATGATGGACCTCTTCACCTCTATGATCAAGTTTTAATATGAGTTGTTGGAACTCGTCATAATAGACCATGACACTCTTGCTTCCTTACCTCAAATTATAGAGTTTGGCAAGAAGATCATGCCTATATTGTTTCAGAACATACATCTCTCTCACTAGTCTCTTCAACTCCTCCCAAGGGGATGGTTGACCACTAATCAACACATTGCCAAATCTCTTCTCCATGTGTTTGGATAGCCTTCAAAATATTCAATTGCATAACAAATTTTCTTTTTTTTTCACAAGAATATTCCCAAACTAAGTACACCTCGGGATCACTTTCTCCCTTGAAGATCAGAATGCCAACTTTTAGAGAATTGATGCCAATGTCTCAGATTCTTTGTTGATCACCATGCCCATGCCTTACCTCTTTCCCTCGAAATCTACCATAAGGCCCTCTTTGGTCATAACTTCCTCTTATTTCTTTATCAAACCAATAGTCATCATGAGGAACTTCATAACCTTCTTGCTCCTCTCTGTCATAATCTTCAATTTGAATTGGGTAGTTTCGGTTTTGGGGTCTTTGTGGAGGTTTATGAGGCCTTTGGTTATTTGGAGCTTGGACTTGTGGCATTGGATGTGGTGGAGAGTAAGGTCTTTAATCCATGGGATTTGGCATTTGGTAAGTAGTATTTGGTGGAGGTATTTGGTTATGTGGAGGAATTGGTCTTTGGTCAAAGGGATTTGGTACTTGGACATTCCGATTTAGTGGTGGAGTTTGAGTTCCAAGTCCCTCTTGTTGGGCTTGGTTTATTTGGGAATGTAGTGGTATTTGTAGGCTTCGGTTAGGAGAGGTTTGGGCTAGGTTTAGTGTCTGATTTTGTGGAACTCTTGGAACGAAAAACATTTGGTAGAGGGTCTTGGTAGTAATAGTCATGGATGAGTTGTTAGCTTGAACACTTGCAAATGCATGGTAGGAATTAGGAGCAGAAGGTCGTGAGTTCCTCCTACTTTCAACACAATCAAGCCTCCCACTAATAGTGGTTACCTCACCCTTCAAAGAACCAAACTCACCCTTCAAAGAACCCACTTCACCTTTTATATCTCCCACATTCATACTCACCTTTGTTAAATCACGAGATAAGGCATCAAACCGCGCCAATAAGACTCTCATAGCATCACTTCCCAAAGGTTGGGATGTGGTACCTTCGAATTCCATGGCAAATTGTACCTAACAAGAAGCAAAAAATAGCAAAGGAAAATAATACCTAAAAAAACGAACAAACACGTTAGTTCAATGAAAATCTCAGCACACTCTCACTCGGATCTCACCTCACACTTGGTCTCATAAGTGTTGAATACTTGGCAATACTTGGAAAATGAATTGAGTGGTGAATATGTGGAAAATGAATTGAGTGGTGAATATGCTTTAGCCTGGAATCGATTTTTGTTTGATATGACTTGAATAAAAATGATGTACGGACTTGAACCAACAAACTACTACGAATTCAAAAATGAGAAAAACACACAAAAAATTGAAGACACGAAACAAATGGACTCTAATCTAATTACCAAACTAGTAGGTACTTACTAGCTTACTAATTAGGGATAGAATTAACTTATAAGAAACTAGAATAAAAAATTTGAAACTAAGAAATCTAACTAAGAACTCAATTTGGCCGTTAAGCTATGATGATGTGGCATTTAATGATTGGACATTGAGTTTTCAAATTTTTCAACCAATATTTTCCAAGTCTCAACCTAACTCAACTTTGGAGAAGAGGAATTTCATTTGGGAGGGAAAATGAAATGGTCCCCCCCCCCCCCCCCTCTGTACTTGAAGATTCCCTTTGTCTTTGTTGTTTTCTTTTTTTGGCAAGACTAGGAAGCTTCTTGGAAATTGCCTTTAACAACTAGTACAGCCTATCTCCTCTATCATTTTGGATCAAATTCACCTCTTGAATATTCTTCCCCAACAAGATATGATGAAGATTGAAGAACACAATGAATATTCAAGAGTTGACCAAAGCTTGACCCTCTATCAAATGAACCCCAAATTTGAATTTTCTTTTAGATCTAGGTTCTTTAGTCCAAGATGAACTCAAATAACTAAAAATCAACAACAACCCACGTCCAAATTTCTAAAACCCACACGGATCTAAGCTTAAAAGCTTCAAAACACCATATCCATGGAGGTTCTTAGCTCAAACTCAACCAAATCTTGCTCCAAATGTAGATATAGACTTCCTAGGTGTTAGAGAACAAGAATCTAACACAAGAAACTTCCAAAACATAGTAAAATCGTGAAGATCTAAGCTTTTAGGTTCGGATCTAGAACACTACACAACTAGACACCATTTTTTTTTTAGATTTTTGGATTTTTTAACTCTTTTTATGAGATTTTCTTAATAAGGACACTAAAACCAAGGATTAGAGTTGTGGGAACAACCCTAAGCAAGACTCTGATACCAAATGATGCCTAAAGACTATCTAAAAATGAAAATGGACACTAAGAGAACAAAATTCTGCAACCACAAGACAAAGAAAACAACACATAGAAAAGAGATGAAGAAGAAGATTGCATAAATATAAAGATAGATAATGAAACATACACCACCTTTAATGATTAACACTTAATTGTGTATCAAATAATTAGACACACTTCAGCATGGATGGATAACACTTATTCTAAGGTGAACCAAAGGAATTCTCAGTCACTCAATCATACCTTTCTTGTCAAATGTTCAACATAAATGAAGTACCCTTCAAATGCATTCAAACACTCCAATTTCGGTTTCTCTAAGCTAAGAAGACTAAAACTACAATCTAAAGAGTAATCTTTCAATATTCTTCAAAACTAATGAGAATAGAAGCTAAAATGTCTATTTATATTATTGCATAATAAAAGACTAGAATGTCCTTAATGAGAGCTTAAAAGAGGCGCCTCTTGAGTGTGAATTTGGAGTGTGCAAAATCCATCTTGCCCTTCAATTGAGGCACCTCTAGAGTGTATAAGTTCTCCTCCTTTCTTCTCTTGAATGAGGCTTCAAAATGCTTCAAAAAAAATCCTCCAAACACTAGTCAATTCCGTAGCTTGGTCCTTTGAGAAGTCCTTGCAAAAAAATAGTTATAAGAATATCTCTGCCATCAAAATTTATGTTGAAGATGTTATTATAAGAACGTGGGTGTTCCTATCCCTAATAGAATAGAATTTGTTGAAAATTGATTTCTAATATAATAGAATTTTCCCCTTATTATATCTTTTAAATTTTATAAGAAGTTAAAAAGTGGAGGGCTCCTAGCAGTGGAGGGTTCCTAGAATTGACAGAAATTAAAAGTGTCCTTTAATAATATCTCGTTTGATTTTTTAAATTAATTAAATATCTAAATATGAAAAAATAATTAAATATTTATGCTTATGTATTTGAAAACTATGGTTCAATTAGGAGTTGTTACCTTTTATAAATAGGTTAAAAAAATATTAGGATTATAATTAAATAATAATTAATTGAAAAAAATAGCAAAAGATCGATTTTGTCTATTGCACAGTTTTTTAATGAAGGGCAAAAAGTTTAAATCGCTTTTTTAAGGTCTTCACACTTTCACTTTCAATATATACTAGTTTAGATGTACGCACCTCGCGCGTGTACCTCAATTTATTTCAAACGTTAGGATATTTATTTAAATAATTAAATTCAACATCTTTTGAAGAATTTATTTAATTAAACCTAACATTTAACAAAAAAAATTCTCAAAGTCGATTCCACCTGTAAAATGCAGTAAAAAAAATACGATGATAGAGACATCAAAACAATATAATTAAATCTAACCTTTACACAAGAATTTCCTCTATGACGGTTGACACTCATCTACCATCTGTAAACTATAACAAAATAATACGACAATAGAAATATCAAAATAATACAACTAAACTTTACCTTTCTACCAAAAAATAACTCAAAACAGAGATATAAAAAATAATACAATTAAACCTAACTTTTACCTAAAAAAATCCCTCTAAGCCGACCGACATTCATCTACCACATGTAAATTCATCTACTACCTATAAACTACGACAAAATAATACAATGGTGGTTACAAAGCTTCAGTTTTGGTGAAAGTAATTCTTGTCTGAACGAAAAATTTGACACTAAAGAATGACTTGAAAAAAAATAAAGAAGATATATATATACACACAAATTAAATTCTATTATGTTTACAAAAATAGTGAAGAAGTTGAGGGTTAGAAAATTAAGCATCCATCAATCTAAACATGCAACTGAATCAAGTTAGATGAGCATCAATCATATTTTTCCAATAAGTAATTCAGTTTCTTCTTTAGTTTAACGTGCATCTCAATATTTATAAAAGTATTTCCTTAATACAATCCTATTTTAGAAGTATTTTTCTATTTTATTTTAAGAGTATTTTTCTAATTGATCAGTACAGAGGAAAATATTAATTGATTCTCCTTCCATATATTTTAGGAGTCTAGTTAATATAATAAAAAAATAATTAAATAATAAATTAAAGAAAATAGCAAAAAGACAGTTTTGTCTAAATGAAAGTCTTTTAATGAAGAACAAAAAATTTAAATCACGTTTCTAAAGACTTTCACACTTTTAATAGATTATAGAATATATATATATATATATATATATATATATATACTAGTTTAGGTGTACGCGCTTCACGCGTGTACCTCACTTTGTTGAGTTCAAATATTAGAATAAATAGGATATTTTGTTTAAATAACAAAGATATATACAATAATTAAATTCAACATCTTTTGGATAATTGATTTAAGTAAACCTAATGTTTACCAAAAATAATTATCAAAGCCTATCGACATTCATTTATACCACCTGTAAACTGCAATAAAACAATACGATGATAGAGACATCAAAATAATATAATTATACAAAACTTTCTCAAAGCCTTCTGACAGTCATCTACCATTTGCAAACTATAACAAAATAATACGATAATAGAGATATCAAAATAATACAACTAAACTTAACATTTACGCAAAATAGATTCTCAAAACAAAGATATAAAAACAATACAATTAAACCTAACCTTTACCTAAAAAAATTCTCAAAGCTGATCGACATTCATCTATTACCTGTAAATTCATCTACAACATGTAAACCATAACAAAATAATACAATAGTGATCACAAAGCTTCAATTTTGATGAAAATAATTCTTGTGTGAGCGAAAATTTTGACCCTAAAAAATGACTTGACTGAAAAAAAAGAAGATATACACACACACACACACATACATACACACATACATACATACATATATGTTGAATTCTATTATTTTGACAAAAACAGTGAAGAAATCAAGAGTTAAAAAATTAAGCATTCACCAATCTAGACATGCAACCGAATTAAGTTAGATGGGTATCAATCATATTTTTCCAATAAGTAAATTGATTTCTTTGGTAATTTAACGTGCATCTTAATATTTATAGAAGTATTAAGATTCCTATTTTAAAAGTATTTTCTATCTTATTTTAGGAGTATTTTTCTAATTGATCAATATAAGAAAAAATATTATTTGATTATCCTTCCATATATTTTATAAGTCCCATATATTTTAGGAGTCTAGTTAATATAATAAAAATAATTAAATATTAATTAAAGAAAATAGTGAAAAAGACAATTTCTTCTAAAAAGATTATTAAAACAAAAAGTTCAAATGACTTTTCCATATGATATGCAACTAAGCTGTTAAGTATTTATCCCTTGCGCTGATATGGATTAAAAGCTTGGTTGGCTAAGCTTTTTTTTTTTCAAAAGTGCTTATTTTTTTACAAAAAAATGAGGTGTTTGGCCAACATTTTCATAGAAAATAAGTGTTTGAGAAAAAAAAAAAAAAAACAGTTTTCACAAGCTAAAAAAAAAAAGTAGCTCTTTTGACAAAAAAATATACTTTTTAAGAAGTTTGGTCAAACAGTAATTGTTGCTCAAGGTATTCAATTGCTCAAGGTATTCTATAAATTTATTAGCCAACACAAATGGTTTCTCATCAAAATACCTTTTTTAAACATTTTTTAAAATAAAATGATACTAGAAATTTGGCCAAATATTGAAGAATAAACTTAAAGTGTAAGCTAATTGACCTAATTCTGTAATTATCTAGTAATTTTGTTTTCACCTAGCAATTAGAGACGTCATATAATCGTCACAATTAGTTACAACTAGGAGTCTAGGACTCTTTATATAAGAGGCTTTGTACAATGCAAATACATCAATAACCAAGCACTTGGAAGATAACCAAATTAACACCAACATGTTGATACTAATTAATGAGTAAAACCAAATAAGCATAGAATAAAATGATATGAAATGTTGACATATCATTTACAAATTTAATTGGTAGATGCATACTCTTTGATTCCCCCATTTGTGTGTGCCATTCGTGTGCACTAGTCATGCTAATCATCTCTGTATTATTCACTTGTTATCTTCTTCCTTTTCAGATTTGACACTAGGAACTTTTGGATTGACGATGGAAGATATGTTGGACTTCACATAGACCCCAATACTCTCAACGCCGAAGCTATTTATGCTGCCATGAAAACCAGCAAAAAGACGAGGATTTCCTACATGAAAGTTGAAGTGTTTGGCATCCAAAGAAGACTTCCCAAATGGTCCATAGGAACTCTTGTTGGTGCTAAATTTCATAGTTTTTAAAACTTTAGTAGGGTTGTCATACATGCTCAGTGCCCCATATGAAACGCTTGTAGAAGTAAGAAACTCTGACGGATAATCAAATATAATAGAACAAAAATTCTCACATTCAATAACACCATGTTGCCATTCTCTTAATACATGAATTGAATTGAATAAACTACTTCGTGGCTATAGTAAATAAGAATACCACCAACTTGGTCTCGTCCCTTTTCGTCCCAAATGGATCTACATACGTTACTTCTTTCCACTTGTCCAATTTTGATCATATCCTTATTCATATATGTTATTATAATCTCTCTTATTTAGAAGAGGCAAGGGAGAGAATTGTATAATTTTTTAATCTCAATAGTATGCTAATATAATTAGGTTAAAGGAGTCTCCGATTTATAGGAGAAGAAAATCTTGTTAACAAGAAAAACATGCTAACTTTCAGGAAAAGAATTTTAAGTAGAATACAATTTCTTTTTTTTAATTATTATTATTAGGAGACGATCTTTGCAAGATCTAATCTGAAAGAACATCCAAAAATATTCATTATTTAATTTAATAATATTGAAATAATTATTTTGGAAGATCTTGTTATATAAAAGACCATTTATTTCGGAACAGGGAGTAAATTAATACTATTAATAAGTGTGGAAGAAGCAGACATTGACCTGCTTGCTTCCGACCCAATTATTATATTACCCCTAATTAATTATTATAAGTTATTTATATATTAAAAATTAATAATATTTATTAAAAATAAAATAAATATTTATGATATGTCTGTTTCAGTTGTTTCAACCGTACGTGTTCATTGACATGCCTGCTTGCTGCGTGATTTTACTATATTACCCCTAATTAATTATTATATATCATTTACATATTAGAAAATTAATAATATTTAATAAATAAAAAGAAAATAGACATTTATGACATGTCTGCTTTAGCTGTTTAATATTTAATTTAAAATATAAAATAGACATAAAATGATAAATTAACTCTTGGTGTCTTAAATTAACTTGACGTGAGCCTCACTTAAATTTTTTTCGTAAGTATTTTTTATAATAGTTTTGTTATATCACTTTTAATTAGTTATTATGATTCATTTAAGACATGTCTGCTTTGATACTTTAATTCTGATATTTGGTTCTTACATATTAGAAAATTGATCATGTTTAATAAAAAAAAGTAAAAAAAAAAGATACTTATGGCATGTCTGATTCACCTGCTTCAACCGTAATTTTACTATATCGCTCCTAATTAATTATTATAAGTCATTTAAGTATTAAAAAAATAATAATATTTAATAAAAAAGGTAAAATAGACATAAAATGATAAATTAGCTCTTAATATTTTAAATTAACTTAACGTTGTTAAATTTTTTTAAAAAGTATTTTTTATAGCAATTTTGTTATATCACTTCTACTATTTATAGAAGAGTTGTAACTCCTGTCTTTTTTTTTTTTTTGGTTAACCAGATATTGCATAAATTAATAAACGAGAAGTAAAGTTAGTTACAACTCCAGATGTCTACTCGGTTCCACAAAATAAGATGATAGCCAACGAGGAGTTGAAATTTGCTGTAGTTGGAAAATTTTCATATGGATGGCCGGACATCCAAGTTCTTAGAAAGTTGATCCCAAAACAGTGTGAATTAAAGGGAGATGTCAATATTGATTTGTTGAGTAATAGAGATGTATTGATTAGAGCCTCCAGGATGGAGGATTATGTAAATCTATTATCAAAATTAATTTTTTACATTGTTCATCGTAACTGGAACTATCCTATGAGAACTTTTAAGTGGGATCCTTTATTCGATCCTGAGGAAGAGATGACAATTGCAATAGCTTAGATTTTATTGCCATCATTACCACCAAATTTCTTTGGAAAAGAGAGAATTTTCTCAATTGCGCCAGTAGTGGGTAAGCCTTTACAGGTGGATATGGCAACTAGTAACAAAATCAGACCTAGTTGTGCACGAGTTAAAGTTGAGGTTGATTTACTAGGTGATTTTTCAAAATGAGTTAATGTGGAAATTAAGAAGAAGACAGGAGAAATAGTAGCAAAGTGGGTCAACACTAAGTATGATTATCTCCCTAAATATTGCAAAAATTGTAAGCTGCAGGGACATAGTGAAAATGAATGTTTTGTGTTGCATCCTGAATTATATCCAACGGACATAGAAGAATATGGACAAACAAATGAGGAAGGGAAAGACAAGCTAAGCAAGTAGAGAATGGGCAGACACAAAAGGAAACAACAAAGGAAGATAATAAAGGAAAAGATGGTAATAGGAACTCAGACAATAATGAACAACATTTTCAACAGCAAAAGCATAGAGGTGGAGCAAGGAGAGGCAGAGGTGCATATAGAGGTAGTTTAATACAAAGGTGGAATCCAAGAGAACCAGAAGGAAATACAGATGGGAAACAAATTTGATGTTCTTAATGTAGATGAAGAAAAGGAAAACACTTCACACAATGTACATAGTGCAAATCAAAATAACAAGAAGGGAGAGATACAGAAGGGTAATACAAGGAAGTGGGTGGAAGAATTTTTTAGAGATAATAATGGAAAGAACAACAATGAAGAGGTGGAGGTATTAGTGTCAGGATCAGATCAAAGAAGTAATAATCAAATACAAGAACAGACAAAGGAAGCGGGTGAGAAGGCGCAAGACACAAGTCTTGATGATATAATTGGAAAGCAGAATCTGGATGGCAAAGAAGACAGTAAAGAGAAAAAAATCAACTGAGGAGGAGCAACAACTGACAGAGAAGCAATCAGCAGCTGTTGCCATAAGCAAAAATGACAAAGAAGGAAATGGAAATAGTCATTAAGGTGATGAGGAAGTGAGAGCTCAAAAAAATTTGAACACCCCTCCCAAAGAGCCAAATATTGGAATGAAGGAGTGCACTGATTATCATAATAGAAATAGCACTGTAGACAGTTCTCAGAATATGCATCAGCAAGATGAGGAAGTTAGAGACTGGAAGGAAGATGCTGATATCCTTGAGAATATTAAAGAAGTTAGTGAAAGAGGGGATTTATCTCCTAGACATACATAAGAATTAAGGAGTGGGAGAAGAAAAGGTAGAACATCATCAAACAAAGGCATTCAAATACAAACAAGAAGCAGTTCAGACAAACCTTCTCAATCAAGATAATGATAGACAACACTCTTTTTTGAAATATTAGATCAGTAAAAACTCAAAATTCTTTTGACAGAGTAATTGATATAAGGAGGAGATATCATTATTTTTATATTTCCCTTATGAAACCTTTTCAAGGGCCACATGAATTAGAAGAGTACAGAAAAAATACATATAGAAAATGTAGCAATCAATATCTCAGAAAAAATATGAGTTTTTTGGAATGAAGATTGGAAAAGGAAAATACTCTCGGATACCCATCAACAACTATCAATTGAATTCACTCATCAAGATAGTCATAACCTCAATATATGCTACATGTAATGCTTTGGA
Organism: Capsicum annuum; assembly: GCF_002878395.1. Lineage (NCBI taxonomy): Eukaryota > Viridiplantae > Streptophyta > Magnoliopsida > Solanales > Solanaceae > Capsicum > Capsicum annuum. Next base: position 18,962,406 of record NC_061113.1, on the reverse strand, counting down.
GAGGTTAGAGCTATGGGATGAATTGGAAAGATTGGCTGAGGAAGTGGTTGTACCATGGATAGTAGAAGGTGACTTTAATGTGATACTTGATCAATTAGAAAAGCTTGGTGGTTTACCAGTCTCACTTCAGGAAATAATTAATTTTTCTCAATGTATCAATAATTGTTCATTGAGAGAAATCAAATTTACTGGAAGTGCCTACACCTGGTGGAATGGAAGAATTGAGGATAAGAGTGTTTTTAAAAAAGCTTGATAGAGTTTTAGGGAATGCAGTTTTTTGCTAGGAATTTGGTCAGAGTGAAGTTCAACATTTTATAAGGAACGGTTCTGATCATGCTCCTTTGCATGATGTATGTAGATCTTTACAAATTTCTATGGTGAAACCTTTCAGATTTCTTAATTTTTGTACTGATCATCAAACTTATAGAAAGGTGGTGGAAAATGTTTAGGAGCTAAAAATAGATGAATCACCTTTCTATAGTTTTAATGAGAAGCTTAAGATGGCTATAAATGAAGATTTTTTTCAGCAGTTGGCCACTCTAGAAGATGTAGTAAGAATGGAGAAAGTACAACTAGAGGTCAAGCCCTCAGATGAAAATAGAGAGGAATTGAGAAAGGTGGAAGAAGCTTTACAGAATTTTCAGAAGATTGAGGAGGACTACTGAAAATAAAAAGTAGAAATGCGGTGGATCAAAGATTAAGACAGAAATACTAAATTTTTCCATGCATATGTAAAAAGAAAAAGAATGAAGTTGCAGATTCAGAAAATTAAAAATGAACAGGGGGAAAGTTTGGAAAATCAACAAGAAATTAGGGAAAAGGCTATTAGAGTGTTCAAAGAGCAATTTAAGGAAAATAATTTTTCAAAAAATTACTCTATGATTGATATTATTCCTACTCTAGTCAGTGAAGAAGAGGCATAGCATATAACAAGAGCACCAGAAATGAAGGAGGTAAAAGAAGTTGTTTTTGCCCTTAACAAAGATGGTGCTTATGGTACGGATAGATTTTCAGGAGGATTCTATCAGTCTAGCTGGGAGATCATAAAAGAAGATGTGCTGAACATGGTGATGGCTTTTTTCTATGGACAAGATTTGCCAAGATATGTAACACATACTAACTTGGTGCTCATTCCAAAGAAGGAGCAGGTTAGTAAGTTCTCAAATCTTACGCCTATTAGTTTGAGTACTTTCATTAACAAGATTATATCAAGAGTTATTCATGGTAGATTGGTTGAGGTTTTGCACAGAATTATTTTTAATAGCCAAATTGGCTTTATGAAAGGCAGAACTATTGCTGAAAATGTATTGCTAGCACAGGAGATAATCAGGGACATTAATAGAAGAAACAAGCATCACAATGTGGTAGTGAAATTAGACATAACCAAAGCATATAATAGGGTCTCATGGATATTCCTAATTAAGGTTATGAGGAAGTTTGATTTTGGTGAAAGAATGATAGATATGATATGGAGGTTAATTTCTAATATATGGTATTCTATACTAGTTAATGAACAATCTTATGACTTCTTTGCATCCACTTGAGGTCTTAAACAAGGGGACCCCTTATCTCCTACATTTTTTATCATTGTTGCTAAGGTGTTAGCTAAAGGACTTAATAAGCTCAAGGAGGATAGAAGTTTTGTTTGGTTTTGGGCTTCCCAAATAGAGTGAACAAATTTATCATTTATCATATGCAGATGATACCATTCTTTTTTGTTCGGGGTAGAAGAAATCTATAAGAAAGATGATGAATGTTTTAAGAGATTATGAGAAGGTATCAGGTCAGCTAATTAATTTAGAAAAAAAAATTTTGTACCTTTATGAGAAGGTGCTATTGTTGTTGGCCAGAGGTTAAGAAGAATAACTGGTATTGGGCAGGGAACTTTCCCTTTTATTACCTACTTAGGTTGTCCTATATTTTATGGGAGGATAAAGAAATTTCATTTTGAAGGTTTGCTCAAGAAGATAATGGGCAGAATAATGTTGTGGCAGAACAAAATGCTCACTTATGGAGAAAGATATACTCTAATTATGCATGTCCTTCAGTCAATGCCTATAGATCTAATGTCAGCCATGAATCCACTCAAAGGGGTAATTGACCAGATACACAAGATTATGGAAAAATTTTTCGGGGGAAGAACTGGAGGATTGAAGGGTAAACATTGGATTGCATGGGATTCACTATGCTTACCTAAAGAAGAAGGTGGAATTAGATTTAGATCACTACATTATGTTACTGATGCTCTTTTTGCTAAACTGTGGTGGAATTTCAGAACTTCAGTTAATTCTTATGGGGTGATTTTATGTGGATTAAATATTATAAAAAGTGGCACCCAATATTAGCACAAGGTATTGGGGCTTCCCATGCTTGGAGTAAAATGATCAAAATGACGGAGGATGTAGAGCACAATATTTGGTGGCAAATTAAGGAGGGTAGTGTCAGTTTTTGGTTTGATAATTGGACAAAATTGGGAGCTTTATACTTTGTTGATGAGGAGGTACAAGGTGAAGAAGAAATTAAAGTCAAGGAATTTGTGAAGGAAGGGGGCTGGAACAGGGAGAAACCAGAGCTCTATATTTTAGCAGATTTGGTAGATCATAAATGAGAAAATATATCCCCACCAATAGATGATAGACAGTATGATAAAGCATGATGGATGGTCAATACAAATAGAAGATTTTCAGTTAAATCAGCTAAGGAGATGATTAGGGTCAGAAATGAAACTAAAGAAGAATATAAAAAGATATGGGGAAAAGGACTTCCTTTTAAGATTAATTTTTTCTTCTGGAGGGCTTGGAAAGAAAGAATTACTACAGATGATAACATTCAGAAGATGAGAATTAATTTGGTGTCAAGATGCTGGTGTTGTGAGGAGTATAGATAGGAAACAATGATGCACCTTTTTCTAATAGCTCCCATAGCTGAAAGGCTATGGAAGCATTTTGCTATATGTGCAGGTTTGGACATTGAAGGACTAAAACTACATCAATTGATTAGATGATGGTGGAACTTTGGTACCAACAACAAAATGCAATAGGTGTGCATGGTCATCCCAGCTGTGATATTATGGGAGTTGTGGAAGAGAAGGAACAAAAGGAAGTATGGAGGTGATGTAACTTTTGATCAACTGATACAAAATGAGCAAACATTAATATATCAAATGGTTAAAAGTTTGTATCCCTGGATTAGAATAAACGGTTTTAAGTGGTGTGAGACGATTACCACTTTGTGAAGATATAAGCCTAATCTTCATCATTATGAGGTAAGATGGGAGAAGCCAGAACAAGGAGGAATAAAATACAATACGGATGGTGCTAGTAAAGGTAATCCTAATTCTAATTCTTATGATTTCTGCATTTGAGACTACAAAGGGGACTTAATACATACTGAGGCAGAAGCAATTGGTCAGGCTACAAATATGGAAGCTGAAGCAAAAGCCATCGTTCAGGCTGCAAGATTCTTTGGCCATGCTGAAATTCATAAAGAATGTATGGAGAATCCAATGGGATATTAAAGAGATAGTAGAAGAGATTCAAGAAGAAGCGATACAACAAAACATCAAGATGCAATACATTTTTAGAGAAGGAAATCAATTAGCTGATTATCTTGCTAATTATGCACAGGAGGAAAATGCTAAAGAATAATTTCACAATTTTAGAGAGTTACCAGTGAAAGGAAGGAAGATACTAAACATAGAGGCAAATACCAATAATAAGGACTAGCACAAGGATAATCAAACCACAGCAACTATGAACAGTCATATGAGTCACAAGCAGAGCAATAAATGGAGGAGAAACATTCTAAGCTACAGTAGCACAGATATTTACATATAAGTATGGCAGATATACAGGGATAGTAAAGTTTCTATACAAGGTTTGCTAATCGATATTACCACACAAAAAAGATCACCAAAAATAAAGGAGCCTTGTGTCAGATGCATTCACATTCCAAGAAGTCCAATTTCAAGTCTGAATCTATCACAAGGTTCCGAATTGAAGCTACGGAAAAGAGGAAAAAATGTTGTTATAGGAAGAAGGAAAGAAAAAAGAGTAAGGGGTGATTGTGCTTAGCTGTACGATTGCTTCCTTACACAATTTCACAATTTGCTTCCGCAGTGATCAATCCCCAAAAACTTAAGATGAGTGAGAACAAAAAATGAATTGATGCAGAGCTTCAAGAAAAGAAAGAATAAGATCTTACCTTCGTGGAATGAAAATTCTTTGGTAGAAATGATTGATGAACAAAGATGAGCAAGAACAAGGATAGTTCACAGAAGAAGGGTCTTGGGACTGATGTGGAATATGGAATTGTTACTAGTAATAGTCCTATCATATCTAGTTTCAAGGTCATCTGTTCAAACATTTTTCATTGCATATATCGATGGAACTAAAAAAAAATATTAGTCCTAACAAAAGTTTTCATCCTCGCACCTTCCTTAGCCAGCACGTTAGCAACTCTATTTTGCTCCCGATAGCATCTAGCCTTCTTAACAACTATTAGCAAGTCTAGTGAGACTATTAGTCGTGTTACTTATTGCTCAGAGATCATAGATTTTTAATACTATCACGAGTTTATGTTTGGTCTTCTATCTCGAATATAGGAGTTACACGCTTCGTTTTTCTTTTTTCTTTTTTCTGGAGGGGTGCGGGAGGGGGGTGGGGGGGAGCAGGGATCAAATTTATCAATGATCATTTAATTTTAGTTTATATATTTATTTTAAAAAAATTAATCATGTAATTATTTAACTTTAAAGTTCATTACATAAGTCATCTACCTTTGATCAAATTAATTCAAAAATAAATAAATATCACAGAATTTTTACATTTTATATTGAAAATATGATATATCAATCCAAAAATATAGCTAGTTAGCCCCGAGGGAAAGATTTTGCAATAAATCTCTTTCTCAGAAGATATCGAACTATTAAAGGGAAGAAAATTAGATGGAAGATTTCTTTTTCATTTTTTTTTAAATGATTTAAAATACTAAAAAAAGGGGCAACTCGGTGCACTAAGCTATTGCTATGTGCAGTGTTTGAGAAAGGGCCCCACCACAAAGGTGTATTGTACGCAGCCTTACCTTGCATTTCTGCTAGAGGTTGTTTCCAAGGTTTGAACCCTTGAACCCGTGACCTCCTGATCACATGGAAGCAACTTTACCAGTTAATCCGAGACTCCCCTTAAAACAAAATCATCTAAAAAAAAGTCGTAATTAATATTTCAAAAATCAGTATTTTTTAATCTAAAATACTGATTTTTGAAATATTAATTACGACATTTAATGATTATATAACGATAAAATTTATCATAACAGATAATGCAAGAAACTTAAAATTATATTAATCTTTCTGAAATATTTTTTTGAGAAAAGACATCATTTTCCCCCTGAACTTGTCCGCTCAACTTACTTTAGCACTTAAACTAAACTTCTTCTTATTTACCCCCCTTAACTTCTTTAAAATGTATTAAAATACCCCCTTAACAGCTCGTGTGTAAACAAGTGTTGTTGGGTGCGTTAAAACGCAATTCCGTCTATTTAATTTCTTTTAAATACCCGTTTAGAGGCCCCTAACGGTTATATCTAATTTCTTCTTTAAAAACTCTAATTTAGCCTCCTTCTTCTTTATCTTCAATCCAAAAAATTTACAATTCATGAAGTTGATGCAAAAATTAAAATTGTTTTCTCTTTATTTGTATTAAGCTGCATAAATTTGAGATTAAAAAATATAAAATCGAATTGATTTTAACTTCGTCTCTTTTTCGTATTAAGGTATAATCTCACTCATTACTTTGTTTATCGTTTTATTAGGAATTACTCTCCTAATGAATTTCTGAATTACTTTGTTTATCATCTTCTTTAATTTTATTTCTGAATTTTAGCTTATTTGGTGAAATAAATTTCTTGTAGCACACAATAATGAAATCAGTTAACTTGAGTAAACTATATATGGAAGAAAATAATTCTGTTTTGAAGCAAGAATTTTATTGTAATCACGAAATTTTATTGCATTTGAAGACATCTTGGACTTCAAAAAATCCCGATAGAAGATATTGGGCATGTCCTTATTATGAGATAAATATTAAATTCTGCATTTTCTCTTGTTATTTCGATAGAATTGATTAAGAGGAATGAGATTAATTCATTCTTTATTTGTCATCATTGAAGGGTCCAAGATCTTGCGACTTTTGGTGTTAGAGGGATATAGAAGACATTGATCTGAGGTTCAAATATGTGATCCCTAAACTATTAGAGAAACTAGGTGAGCTTGAGAATTTAGTTGAATCTTGTCATTTCAATGAAGTTGAGAAATTGATTGGATTGAACAAATCAATTGAGGAACGTTAAGAAGAAGTTGACAAGCCCAAATAATCCAAACATGATGATAATGAGATTAATATGAAATTGGAGAAGTTGGAAGAAGAGATTCGAAAGATCAAGGAGAAAGAAAAGAAGTGGAGACGAATAGCTGAAGGGAGGACTAGAGACAACACTCACTTCTTTGTTGTGTTTTTTTGTTGTATATTAGTAATAACTTTAAGTTATTTGGTTGGGATGCTCTATATGAAAAAAGGTTAAATGAGGTTACCTTAGCAATAGGTTATTATTAGATGATGTGTTGCAAATTATTGTGTTGAGTAGTGCAACTTCTTTTGTATTTGGATTCTCTTATATATATATGAAGAAGAGAAAGGTTGCATTTAATTTGAATCATGTTTATTTGAGTATCTTTTGTAATGATACAACTTCCACTTTTTTTGTATTTGTTTGAGTATCTATTGTTAAATTGATTGCATTTGAATCATTTAGTAGCCAAAAAATAAGTGCAACAATAAATTACAATTTGAAGCTGCAAAATGTCAAAATACTACAGGCACAACACAATAGAAATGCAGTCACAGCTATTGATATTTCAACAAAAACATTAGCCAAAAAATACAGTCACAACTGCTGATATTTCAACAGAAACATTAGCCAAAAATGCAGTCACAGCTACTGATATTTCAACAAGAATATTAACCAAAAAATATAATCACAGCTATTGATATTTCAACAGGAATATCAACCAAAAATGCAGTCACTACTACATCATTGTTTTCAAAATATGTCAAATTAGTTCAACCACAGCTACATAATTGAAGCCACCACAATTGAACTACTAGCTAAGTTAAAATCACTATTATTTCATTACATACCATCAATACACAAAGAGAAAAACATAATCATGCTTCTACTGAAAAGTTATTGAATTGTTTGGCTTAGATGATTCAGTTCAGCAACATTTGACCTTGTCCTCATTCTTTTCTGCGCTCTTGTCTTTAATTCCTTGTTGGGTCACAACTTTATTTCCTTTCCATTTCGCACATGATGTTGGTTTGTGATTTCCAAGATATTCGGTCACCATGGAAGAATTTATATGCATTCCGGGTTGACAAAAATAAAAGAGAACAAATTTAACTTAAGACTTGAAAAAGGTTTACTTTAAACTAGACAAATATAATCAAGAGATTTTAACTTACATTGAGGATTTAAAATCACTCTTTGTATGAAGCATCTCCATTCCAACCACCCTAGGTCTTTTATAAGTTGTCCCTGTACCTTTTCTAGCACCAGTGACACCATCACTAGAAATAGCAACAACACCAGCTCCTCTTATTGTCCCAGTACAACTAACAACAACAACATTAACTACTCTACCTCTACCAACTCCACCAACCACGACAGCATTAACTCCTCTACCTCTACCAGCTTCACCAACAACTGTAGCATCAACTCATCTACCTCTACCAGCTCTACCAATAAGTTCAGCATTAGCTCCTCTACCTCTACCAATAGCACTATCAACAACATAAGTTGTAGTCCCTTTTCCTCTATCAATACCCATAGTAGCAGTAGTTGCTGCAGGTGATCCTTTCCCTCTACCATTAGCAATTGTTGTTGTTGCTGCAGCGGCCTAAAACACATAAAGAAAATATAATGAGAGTAAAAAATGAAATAAATAAAAGAGAATTAAAATACTAGTAAATTACAAGTCAAATATTATCTTTGTAGAACCTTTTGGTCTTCCACTTCTTCTACTTATGCTTGGTCTTGCAGAAGAAGAACGCACACTAGTTCTAGTTGAACTTGAAGTCAACGGACAATTCTTCTTATTATGATCCTTGTTGTGACATATGTTGCAGGTCATCTCAACACCTATATTTGATAACTTTCCAGTCCTATTTTCATTATGCATTTTTTTCAAGATTCACTGGGTCTTCCTGGAAGCTTTCTTATTCTAGGTGGTATAACAGGAAGATTGATTGACTTGGGCCACATTTTCATACCAGTAATAGGCTGAATAAAGTAACTATAGGTCTTGAGGTAAGTTTCCTTAGTATACCAGTATGCAACATAGTTAATGGGTTCTAGTCCTCTAAAGTGTAGTGCAGTTATGGCATGGCAACAAGGTATACCTTTTAACATCCAAGACCTACATGTACAAGTATTAACTCTCAAATTCACTATAAATTATTTCTCCATCTATCCTTAACCTCAAAACCAAATTCACCATTCCACTCAAGATTATACTTTATTGATTTTGATGTGCTATCTTGCAACATTTTTAGTGTCATTGGAGAAATATCAGTTATCCATGTATCAGAAAACTGTCTTAATTGTCCTATTCTTCTCATCACCTTAACCCTTATTTCCTCAAGCATTGATATGAAAGTCTTGCATCTTGCCCCTAATATCCATGAGTTGAAGCTTTCAGTCATGTTGTTATCAACACTATCACAGCAATTGTGATATTTGAAGTAAATCTTAGACCATCTTTCTATGTTGTACCACAGAAGATCTTCACAAATTTTATTTCCTAACATCTCCATATGATTCAAATTTCTTCTCAATTCTTTATCATATGTAAATTTGGCACATTTCCAAAATAGTTTCTTCTTTCAATACCTCTCCAATCTTTAGACCAGCTGGCTAGAACATGTCTAGCACATATTTTCTGTTCTGCATTTGGCAATAAATCTAAAATTGCACTGTCAAGACGCTTGAACAAAATAAAATATTTTTGTTGACATAAGTATAAAACAGTTGAAAAATAAAAAATTCAGAAAATGAATAAGAGAAAATAGATGAGGTTACCTTCTACATATCAGTAATAGTAGTCACTTCAGACCCATCTCCTAGCTCAAGATCATTCTTCAAAAGTCTAACAAACCATTGTCGAGTGAATTTGTTTTTAACTTTAACCGCTGCCTAGGCTAATGGTAGCATCTGATTATTCCCATCCTTTGACCCTTACAAGCATCTTTCAAAAAACAAACATCAAACTCAATACATCTCCTATCACCAACTTTGAATGCTTTCTTCAAAGCATCAAAACATATGTAAAATAATTGGAACTGTTTTCTTCCACCTTTAAAAGTTTCTTCACTAAGCCTCACTACACATGTGCTACCTAGATTGGACTTTAAAAGCTCATCCCTATAGTCCAAAATTCTTTTGAACTCCTCTATATGATCACCCATAATTTGTCGCAACACAATGTTTTTATGTTTTCTTGCTACAGTCCTCCCTATATACACCTCCAAATTATTTTTTACTAACTCTTGAAACTGACAAACTCTAATTCTAGGTTCGAAAGTGATTTTGTCCCTGTACCTTTCAGCCAAGTACTTAGAATTCACCAATTTGTTCTTTGTTGTGGCATTATACTTGTGGACTGGAATATACTTCTTAACTTGAAAATCTGTAGTCCTAGAATCAGTGCTTGCAAACAACAACCATGGACAACCATCTACACACTTTAATCTCACTCTTTTGGTTTATTCACAAACTTATCTAGCTCTTTATATTCTTAACAGCATATCTAGTAAGAGCTTTTCTAAACTCTCCAGCATTTGCAAAACAAAGTCCAAGCTCCCAAACTATTAATATACAAGTAGGATCAAATAAAATCCACTTATAATTTCTTTTTGCTCTCCTTGTTTTTCCCTTTCTTCTAGCAGGTTGTTCAACCTCAGCAACCCCATAATTATCTTCATCATAATCTATTTCAAAACTTACCTCTTCATCTGAATTAATATATGGATCATCTCCAGCAATCTTGCCCTCTATACTATTTTTTTTCTTGGATAAAACCTCATCATATCCCACATCAACTTCATTTTTACCTAAACTAAGACTTTTTGTTCTAGGCTCTTTTTTTCTCTTTTTGGTTTCATCAGATCTCTTCTTTTTGGCAGTCCTTTTTTGTTCCCTCAAAATCCTTACCTCCTCATGAACATTACTACCATACTCATCATCTTTACCTTCATCAAAGAAATCACAACAATCTAATTTTTCACAAACATCAGTTTCACTTTCTCAATATGATGGGATGATTGGGATATCTGCTCAGTAACAAAAGCAGTGTCACCTAAATTATGCTCTATTCTAGCGGAAACATCACCCAAGTCCTTACCAGTAGTAGAAACACCATTAACACCACCTATTATCACTTCTAGCACTACCACCATCACCACCCAAGTCTTCACCCCTAGCAGGAACACTATCATCACCAAAGTCCCACCAATAGCAGAAAAATCACTACTACAACCAGCTAAGTTCTCACCCCTAGCAACAACACCACCAGTACCCAAGTCCCCACCAATAGTAGAAACACCACCACCACCTAAGTCTATACCTCTAGCAACAACACCGATATCACCTAAGTCCCCACCAGCAACAAAAAAACACTACAACCACCACCTAAGTTTTCACCCCTAGCAGCAATACCACCATCACCCAAGTCTCTACCAATAGCAGAAACACCACCACCACCACCTAAGTCCTTACCAATAGAATAAACATTATCACCACCACCTAGGTCTTCACCCCTAGCTACAGTACCATCACTACTCTAGTTTTTAGTAACAGTAGGTTCATGAGGTATTGCAACTTCTATAAAGTCCTCTTCAAACCCTAAATTATCACACTCCTAAGTCTTGACATAGCTCTTTATCAAAAGTAGTAGGACAAGATTCTCCTCCCACATGAGGGTCATATTCAATAGTTGGGACCACATCAGCCTCATCAACTAAATGTGTCACATATAACTCAAAAATATCTCTATTTTTAAGTTGAGGTATAGTACCCAAAATATCCCTCACATGTTAGTATTACTAATATTTTTTCTTTAGGAAGGACTGATATAAACAATACACGAGGAACAATTATATCCAATTTTCTTCACGATACCAACAAATTCAAAGTAAGAAAGATTATCTATATACCAACAAATTCAAAGTAAGAAAGATTATCTATATCAACATCAAAACAGTCAATAGCAGTACCTCCATGATACTTAATATAGGGTTTTTGTTATAATTTGCCTCCATGGTGAAACCCTAAGGTAACATACGTAAAATCCATGGTTAATCGGAAAAAGATTAAAAAAATATGAGCTTAGAATTTATTCAAGACAAAAATCCTAATATCAAAGTAAAACAATCAAAATAATTAATAATCACCGGGGTAGTCAAATTTCGTCAAGGAGCAACATAGAAATCACAAATAACCACAAAAATTAACTAATTTGAAGTGAAATCAAGTAAAATCAAGTGAAATCATCGTGGTTTAGAGAGGTTTTAGAGAGAAAAGTGAAATGGGTCATTATTTACGATTTTCAGTTATTTGTTAAGAGTGGGTCAGGTTATAATTAAGAATGGGTCGGGCTATAACGTGAACCAACCAAAGGGCGCGTGTTTAACAACACCCAGCCTTGACTTGGGTTAGGCTACGAAGGAGGTATTTTAATAAATTTTAAAGATGTTAAGGGGGGTAAATTAATAGAAATTTAGTTTAAGTGTTAAAGTAAGTTGAGTGGACAAGTTCAGGGTGAAAATGATGTCTTTTTTCTATTTTTTTGTTAAGATGTACAAGAAAGATAAAAAGGCATCAAAGTAAATAGACATTTTCATATTACTCCATAATGCCTTTAAAGGACAACTGTTGAATTTTCCATCTTTAATAGATGTGTGGAGTCAATAAATGAGAGGGTCAATTCAATCCAAACTTAGATGGATTGAGCTAGTGTTGGGTACGATGTAATTTTGATGATTGACAAACTGACAAAGTGATATGAAATATGTTTGTCAAGCTGGTTCACATACACACTGTCTCATGTAGCAAAAACTTGTAGAAAAATTATCGATAATTAAAGATAAGCATTCAAAAATCAAGGAAGGACCAGATGGGTGGTTAATTCAGATAAATCCAAAAAAATATAAACATATGCTAATTTAAAGAGTTGGAGTTTGACTACAACACTAAGGAGACAAGAGTTGAAATTGGAGAAGTAGTCTCACTTGAAGTAGAACTCTTTGCAATGAGAGTTCTGATTAAAGGAGGGGTTTGAAATAAAGAATGTCTCTTTAAAGAGATGTGCTTAAATAGAAGATGTATCATTCAGAGTAACTTGTGCACTTACAGAGGGAGAAAAGGCTAAACACGATCAAATTAAGAAAGTTCATAATGGAGAGAATTTTGACTGAAGATTCAAGTGTTGCCAGTACAAAGGAACAAATTGATGAACCTATTTCACAGGATTAAACTTTACAGTTCATGAGTCAGTTTAAATATATTGTTCTTATTGATTTATAATTTATTATCTTCCTAGACTGATTATTTAGGAGCAATACTGAGTTGAGTTAACTTCAAGTTTGGGATAACTCAAAGTGGGTTCAACAGTCAAGGGTGATTATTGATTTATAGGAATTAGAGTTTATAATTTGTAGTTATTGAGGTATAGGAATTAGAGTTTATAATTGCTAGTTATTGGTTACAAGAGTTTTGTAATCAGTCGTTATTAAGGCTCGGAGTTATTTAGTGAAGTTGGGATTAAATTCTATAGAGGTACAGGTCGTGATTTTTTACAACTCTTGAGCGGGGTGTTTTCCACATAAACATCACTGTGCAATTTACTTACTGTTTTAGCTAGATAGGAACACATTAGTTAACCTATTCCATTAATAGGAAACTGTTAGGCTAAAATAATCAGTAGAGCACGTACTCTAACAAGTGGTACCAAAGAAAAGTTGTCTTAAAAATTGTTAACACCTAAGACAAAGATCACTATGAGAAATTCCGCACCACCTACTACTCACAGTGAAGGTCAATCCACTACTAGACCTCCACTCTTTTGATGGTTCTTACTTTATTTGGTGAAAATCTAGGATGGAAACGTATCTTCAAAGTATAGATTATGAATTATGGGACAGAATTATTGATGGACCAACAATTCCCATGAAGATAGTGGATGGAGAACAAATGAAAAAGATAAGAAGTGAATTCACCCCAGAAGATCTTGTTACACTAAAAAAGAATGCAAAAGCTAAAAACATTCTTGCTTGTGGTCTTGGTCCAGCCGAGTATAATAGAATGTCTAATTACAACACTGCTAAACAAATCTGGGATGCATTGGTGAATGCACATGAAGGCTCTAGCCAAGTGAGAAAATTCAAAATTGCATTACTTTCCACTGAATATGAGGCTTTCAAAATAAAGAAAAATGAGTCATTACAATAAATGATAACTAGGTTAACTTTATTAGTAAATGAGTTATCATCTCTAGGAAAGGTTTTATCTACTGAGGAACAGGAAAAGAAGGTCTTGAGAGTCCTACCAAAGTCTAAGTGGGATGTCAAAGTTACAGCCATAAGAGAAGCTAAAGATCTCACTGGAATGTCCTTTGATGAGTTAGTTGGTAATTTGAAGACCTAAGAAATGAACTTGGAAGATCTAAATAGGGCATCTGAAAGTGATGAATCAGATGATGAAGAAGATGATGAAACTGCTCTCATGGCCATTGGAGATTCATACATGGAAGAAGATGATGGAAACTCTAAGGTAAGTATTCTTGAAATCAAAGAGAAGTTGCATCTATTTCCAAAAAGAAAACTTGTTTCTTTAATTAGTGCTTTAATTTATAATTTTCAAGAACTAACAATTGATAAGGATGAAATCTTTGGCAATCTGGCAAGCCTAAAGTTTGATTATATCAATTAGAGGTTTGTAAAATCACTGTTGAATAGAAAAACTACACTCTTAAGGAACAAGTTAGCAGACTTGATTCATCAAACCTGACCCTCAAATCTGAAGTTCAAAAACTATCTATTTCTAAAAAAGGAAAAAAGGTTAAGAGTGAGGAACAAGAAAAAATTGAGTCAGAATTGACTAAGAGTAAACATGAATACTTTTATGAAAAATAAAAGGTTAGTCAACTAAGTTAAGAAGTTTCTAAATTGAAACTTGATCTTGAAAGAGCTAATAGATGGACACATTCTTTAAAAATTGTTCATAAGCTAGGTCAAATAACTCACAATGAAAAGGTTGGGTTGGGCTTTTATAAAAGTTCTAATACTATTAAAGATCTGTGTTATATTTGTGGTAACCTGGGGCATCCAACCACGAAATGTCCAATTGCAACAAAAAGTAAATCAAGAAGTATAAGCCTAGCAAAAGAATCCGATTCTATGTTAGCCCAAGCTAACAAGAAGGTCAAAATTGGTCAGAGAAAAAGGTCACATAACTTGTTGCCTCGATGGTCTAGAAGGAACCTCATACATTTTTTTTCTCATATGAAAGAACCCAAGCTTGTCTGGGTGCCTAAAGTTAACCCTTGATTTGTTTTATAGGTGAGAGTGAAAGGAGGCAAGCAAAATTAGTACATGAATAGAGCTTGCTCAAGACATTAGACTGAAAGCAAATAAAGTTTCTTTCACTCGACACATTTAAAGGGGAATAGATATTTTGGAGATGGAAAACAGAGCACCATTACTAGAGTTGAAAATATTGGGAGAACTAAAATAAAAACCTATGAAAGATAGCCAGATTTGTAATTCTTGTGTGAGGGGAAAGCAAATGAGACTTCTTTAATAAAAAAATAACGATCCAGTGCTTGGACCTGGTTCGTATGAATCTTTGTAGACTAATGTGAGAAACAGAAAAGGTAAGAAGATGGCAGTGAAACTGATGAGCATGCACAGGAACATGTTGTATCACCTGGTCCAACTGTTGTACAGACTAAGGGCATATTGACAGGAGGAACAACAAATTAAGAAATTGATTCATCAATAACACCAACACAAGCTACTGATAATTTTGTTGGTAGTTCATAAGAATTGATGTTGTCAAAAGAATCTTCAAATATCTCATGGAAATCAATGACTTGAGACTATGGAATCCAAAGGAAAGCAGTTTCACTCTTGTGAGTTATCAAGATGTTGACTAGGTGGGTTACTTAATTGACTGGAGAAGCACCAAAGGCACTAAGCAGAAAGCATTTTGAAAGGAATAGGTTAGACTTGGGAATGATTAAAATTGCATAAACTCCCCTCAATGATTGACTAGAATAACCATTTTTTTAACCGTATTAGCTAAAATATTATTTGATTCAGCGTTGCACCTTTAGTTGTGTATCCTAATTCTAGATTTTTGACTCTTCCAACCTAATTTTTTATTAGATTATGCAGAAAAATATGTGCAAGCAAGCAATTGTGACTATAAAGTTCTTCTCATTAGGTATGCTCTGCACTGACATAAGCATAGGTTGTCTAAGTTGAAACAGTTAAGCACACTTGTTCAATTAATCATACTTCATCTTCCCCTTGTCTTATAAAGCTAATGATTTGGTTGACCAAACTTTCTTTGATTCTCTCCAAATGACTGTGCACAAATGTGTTTAAATATCTTCTTTTTTCTCAACCAAAATATTAGTTTTTGTACCATGGATTTACCAAGCTTAATCATCAATCACATGCAAGATATATTTTTGAAGGAAAAAAAAGGGATATACTCTCTCTTTTGGGTTCTAGTTGGCTCAAATATTTGAGGACTTCTCAATCTTAGTTCAGATTTGACTTTTGTAAGGAGGGTTCTAAGGAGGGCTAACATACATTTAAAAAAAATACTTTAGCTGAGAAAATTTCTGACCTAGAAGCTACACAATATATTCATGAAGTGGAATAAGAGGTCCTTCAGGACTAGGATCATGACTTTGATGCTTGACCTTGATCGATACAGTACTGAAAATATTTTAGTCATCTGTCAATTGACACAGTTGATATCACCCGATCTACCTTCCTTATTTACTCCCCACTCTTCATATCCTTAGCCAAGTCCTACTCTTATACTATGTTTCTTTTTATTAATGCTCAATTGTTTTTCTTTGTTAAGTACTAGCTTAGGTTTAATGTGAAACATGCTCTAGCAGTTTAATGGAATGGTTATCTTTACTTAATTGACTCATGTTCTTGCTCTCTTTAATACATTACTCTGCTGGCTAAAGTCTTTATCTGTTTGTTTTGGTGATAGCCCCAGTGGCCATGAATATCATAACTAATAACTTTGGCTAGTATATTAATGCATTAAAATAATTTTTTGACGATGCCAAAAGGGGGAAGATAAGAGGGTGGCAATGTTTATAACTCATTGATTAACTTATTTCATTCTAGTGTATTATACTTTAGTACCGATAGGTGAAGATGTTTAAATGCACAAAGACAAGAGGTTTTTCATCATCAAAAGGGGGAATTTGTTGGGTACGATGTAGTTTTGATGATTGACAAACTGATAAAGTGATATAAAACTTGTCAGTCAAGCTGGTTCACAGACACACTGTCTCGTGTAGCTGAAACTTGTAGCAAAATCATCGATGATTAAAGACAAGTGTGCAAAAATCAAGAAAGGACCAAATGGGTGGTTAATTCAGATAAACTCAAGAAAATGAACATGTGCTGATTTAAAGAGTTGGAGTTTGACTACAACACTAAGGAGACAGGAGTCGGAATTGGAGAAGGAGTCTCACTTGAAGTATAACTCTATGCAAGAAGAGTTCTGATTAAAAGAGGAGTTTGAAATAAAGAATGACTCTTTGAAAAGCTATGCTTAAATAGAAGATGTATCATTTAGAGTAACTTGCGCACTTACAGAGAGAGAAAAGGCTAAACATGAACAAATTGAGAAAGTTCATAATTGAGAGAATTCTGACTGAAGATTCAAGTGTTGTCAGTACAAAGGAACAAATTGACGAACCTGTTTCACAGGATTAAGCTTTACAGGTCATGAGCAGTTTAAATGTATTGTTCTTATTGAGTTGTAATTTATTACTTTCCAAGATAGATTATTTAGGAATAATACTGAGCTAAGTTAACTTCAGTTTGGGATAACTCAAAGTGGGTTTAACAGTCAAGGGTGATTGTTGAGTTATAGGAATTAGAGTTTGTAATTCGTAGTTATTGAGGTATAGGAATTAGAGTTTATAATTCCTAGTTGTTAGTTACAAGAGTTTTGTAATCAGTCGTTGTTGAGGCTCAGAGTTATTTAGTGAAGTTGGGGTTAAATCTTGTAGAGGTACAGGTCGTGATTTTTCACACCTCTTGAGCCGAGTGTTTTCCACATAAATATCACTGTACAATTTACTTACTGTTTTCGCTAGATAGGAACACGTTAGCTAACCTATTCCATTAATAGGTAACTGTTAGGCTAAAGTAAGTAATCAATAGGGCACATACTCTAACAACTAGTTATATCAACGTGAACTAATTCTATCATTTGTTATTCACAACGGTACAAGTGCATTTATGAATCTAATAATTTAAAGCAAAGACTGGGTTCAAGTAAATTTGTGCTGGTGTTATTATGCTTTTTAATATTAAAATCTTAAATTGCATGATAATTTATGGACATAAAGTGGAAAAAGTAGTGTCGTTATATTTTGATAACTCTTGTAACTTCTAACACTTTATTTGTCTATAATCTACCACATTATGTCTTGTAACTCAAATAACCATTAGTTTTTGTAACTCTATGGTCATTAGTTGCATGTAACATATGTAACAACAAGACTATTTATCTACCCACATTACTCTAATTGTTAATGGTGGTAGAATGTGGTCTTTAATAATTTGTAACTTCTCTCATTATTTTGTTGTAACTCTCAGGCCCATTAGTTCCATTAGTTTCTTGAAACTCTCGTAACTTAAAGACTATTGATCTTTCCTCTTTACCACCCTCTTTATTCTTCCTATTAAATACAAGGATGAATATCTTACCTATAAATGTAGTAGTGAAAGAGAGAGTTGACAAAGAAAATATTTTAAGTCTACAATTATATTCACTATACAAAAGAAAATAATTATATTAGTAAAAGAAGGAGTTGAGACAAAGAAAATATTCTAAGTCTTTAACTATATTCACTATACAAAGAGAGTAAATATATGTTGAAGGAAGGTGTTCTTATGATGGAGCTTTTAGAATCTTCAATTAATCCGGAGTTGTTTGAATTGTACATCGTTGATGGGTTGTTGTATCCTGAAGGGGACAAGTCACGAGATATACTGCTGGATCAGTATAGATTATGCCGCAGTGGACTTGAATTTCCTTAAAAAAAGCGAGATATTCGTGCCTTAACCAAGAAGAAGATTATATTATTTTTTTATTCTTTTGTTTTTTTTTTATTTCAACTGTAATTATTGTAATTTGTATCTATTGTTCCATTATACTACGAAATTTGACACTAAGACATACCAAGAAATAAATGGCAAAAAATAAAATTTTTGAATTATTAGACTGAAAAGTTGAGGAGAATCCGACATGCATCCAACCACTGAATTATCCAGACCCACCAAGATGACTCGAAAAAATATTGAAGTACCATTTTCCTATGGATAACCATTGGCTGAGATTGAGCTATCAAATCTAAAATTCATAATGCAAAAAGTATACTCCTATTATATTTAAAGAAAGTGCCATAAATCTTGTTGACGTCTTGACGACAGTATATGAAGATTGTACTCAAATTTTTTTTAATATAAGAATCAAGTAAGCATACTCATTGTAGAATATGGAATGAGAATCATCATTATATAAGATGCAAATCACGAAAAATGCTTAAACCTAGAGAATGCAAATTGCAAAATGCAATAATAGGGATCACACCTCAAACAGACTAAAGGTAGAAATAAATAATTCTATTGGGTATGATGTATTTTTGATGATTGACAATCTGATAACGTGTTATGAAACATGTCAACCAACCTGGTTCACAGACACACTGTCTCATGTAGCGAAACTTGTAGCAAAATCATCGATGATTAAAGACAAGGGTGGAAGAAATCAAGAACCAGATAAGTGGTTAATTCTAATAAACTCAAGAAAATAAATATGTGCAAATTTGAAGAAGTTGAATTTGATTCAAACACTTAGTGATAAGGGAAAGTAAGTTGAGTTGAAAAAGGAGCCTTATGTGAAGGAGTTTCACTTCTAAGCATATCCTTAAGAGTCCAATGTGTAGAAGGAGAAAGATTTTAAAAATTGAAGAAGTCAAGAGAGTTAGAGTTTGACTACAACACCAAGGAGACAAGAGTTGGAATTAAAGAAGGAGTCTCACTTGAAGTAAACTCTATGTAATGGGAGTTTTGATTAGATGAAGAGTTTGAAATAAAAAATGACTCTTTGGAGAGTTATGCTTAAATAGAAGATGCAGCAATCAGAATAATTCACGCACTTATAAAGCAGAAAATCACAATCGATAAATTGACTTCACGAAGTGCTACTCAATTACTGAAGAAACACATTGAAGAACTTGGTCCTAAATATAGAATCCATCTAAGAGTTTTAGCGTTGACGTTTAGAGTTGTTCATTGTGTTTGAACTACTGATGTAATATTAGTTTCAGTATATTATAAACTGAATTAGGAGCTAGTTTTCGAGCTGGAAAAAACTCAGAGACTTTGGGAACGCATATCTTGGGAGGTGTGTAGTTAGAAATTAGAGTTTTTAATTCCTACTTTTTGAGTCAAAGGAATTAGAGTTTATAATTCCTAGTTGTTGAGTTATAGGAATTAGAGTTTATAATTCCTATTTGTTGGTTACAAGATTTTTGTAATCAGCCATTGTTGAGGCTCAGAGTTATTTAGTGAAGTTGGGGTTAAATCCTATAAAGGTACAGGTCGTGGTTTTTTACACCTTTTTGAGTTGGGTGTTTTCCACGTAAAAATAATTGTGTTCTTTATTTTTTGTTTTACTGCTTCCTTGGAACACGTAAGTGGAACACGTGAGGCAACCCGTGCTATCGATAATCAACAATTAGGCGAAAATAAGATAATCAGTAGGGCACGAATTCTTAACAAATTCACTACTGTAAAGACTTTTAACAAGAATAAATAGATACTTTAACAAAAAATGCTAAAGCTCTTTCCAGCACTATTTTATTGACATTAGATCCAATATCACTGTATGTTACTAAAAACTGCCTCGACAAATCATTAACTAGTGCTGCCATAAAACCCTCCGAATAAACCTCGTCCTATCGGAAAGTTGAACTTGTAAGTATCAGCTGCAGAGGCCCCAAATGGTCCATAGGAGCCCTTGTTGGTAATAAAAGCTATCGAGCGCAAACCAGTTCTAAAAAATGGAATACCAGAACCAGTGACAGTAGTAAGATACTCTGACGTATGATCAAACACAACTGCACCGTAACTTTCATTCATTTGAGAAACACCATGCCTCACTGACTTAACAAACTTGCCTTTTTCATGGAAAATGAATTGAAGGGCAAGAACTTTGGAATCAGTGTAATAAACATAAACACCAGCTACTTGATCACGTCCCTTTTCATCCCAAATAGTTCCTCCACATCCTCCAGCTGCTTTAACTTTGATCATAGTCATATTATTAATCTGATCTGATCTGATCTCTCTTATTTCTGATTTAAAATGAGATTGAAAATAGAAAATCAAGCTATATATAGAGAGAGAGAGAGTTAATTTGAAGTTTGTAAGGAAGTTTTTGAGTGGTGTAATTACTAGGCGGAAAACGTTACAGTTTCACGTACGAAGGTATTTGGTCGTTTAATGCATGTGTGACGCTTAGTTCCTCGATCCCTTCTATTTAATTCATGAATTCTGCTGCTTCATTCAATTCATTCAATTCTAGTTTTCAATGCTCTTTTCCGATTACTTCTTTCTTTCATTTTTACTTACTCTTCAGTCCCACATTAGTTGATGATCTTACGACTTACAGTCAACTGTTTTAGTTGTCCATATTATTAAATCAAGAAAATATTAGTTAATTTTTTTCCATATTATTTTGATAATAATTCTTTTTGAAAGTGTTCACACTTGTTTGTAAAAATTTTCAGAAATTTTTTAAGGAGTGAATTAGTAAATGATTTTTTTTATTTATGATTTTTTAATATGCGTGTAAAAAAAAAGACCAACTAATATGAGACAGAGAAAGTATCTAGTACTCTCTCGATGCAATTTACTCGTCACACTTGGATTTGGCACGTCCATTACAAAAATAATGATTGACATGACTATTTACAACACTACCACTAATAATTTATATATAGTACTTCCTCCGTCCCATTTTATCCGTCCCAAATTTTCTAATCTAGTGTCCTATTTTACTTGTCCTTTTTTACTTATCAAGACAAGACAATTTTTTTTTTCATATTTTACCCTTTGCATTAATTACTTTTTCTTTAAATTAAAATGTAAACATCATTTAATAGCAGTACTATGATAAACTAGTCATGTTATTTATTATTTTTCTTAATAGTTGTGCCATCCCAAATTGGAACAAGTAAAATGGGACGGAGGGAGTACTATCTCCGTTCCTATAAGCTTATCACATTTTTTATTTGCACATTCCTGAAATTACTTCCGTCATTTCAAAATGAATGACCTATTTTGATTTAACACGAAATTTAATAAAAAAAAAAAATTTTAATTTTGTGGTCCTAAGTTAAAGTTATGTTAAATGTACCAAAATGTCTTTAATATTGTGGTCTTAAGCGTTCCACGTGACAAAATAGAATTAAATGATTGCCAAAAAAAAAGAAGTAATTCTTTCTGAAACAGACTTAAAAAAGTATTTCATTCTTTTTAAAACGAAGAAATTACATATATTTTTGCCATCATATCTTTATTTAATTTCTTTAATCATCTCTCTTTAGTTTCTCTAATTACTGAAAAGTGTGATCCCTCTTTAATAAATAAAAAATATACTAAGGATAAAATGAGAAAAAATTACTCAGTTATATCTTGATTTTCTGAAATGACAAGTATTATGAAATACTCTTCCCGTCTTATTTTACTTGTCCCAAATTTCTTAATTTGATTTCTCATTTTACATGTCATTTTTCATTAATCAAGACAAAGACAATTTTTTCTTCTTTTTTACCCTTAGTATTAATTATTATTTTTTTCAAATTAAAATGTAAACATCATTTAATAGGGGTACTATGGTAAAATAGTCATGTTATTAATTATTTTTTTTAATCAGTGTGCAAACTCAAATTGAAACAGTAAAATAAAATGAAGGGAGTATTTATTTTAATGCCAAGTACTTCCAAGTGTTTTATTTAGGTTGGGCACACCTCTCGATAAATTCTTACTCCTACAAAACTCAAAATATTTTTATTATTATATTCTTTATTAAATTTATGTTGGGCACACCCCCAATTCCTTCTCAATTAATGATTCTGATAATTTAAACAATGATATACTAGTAAGAAGATTTTAACCAAATTGTTCTTCAAAGATCAAAAGAGCACTAAAAAGGGAATCATACACACCCTAAACAGAACGCTTAAAAAGGAAAGGAGGGAGTACTATTTAGAA
Organism: Capsicum annuum; assembly: GCF_002878395.1. Classification (NCBI taxonomy): domain Eukaryota; kingdom Viridiplantae; phylum Streptophyta; class Magnoliopsida; order Solanales; family Solanaceae; genus Capsicum; species Capsicum annuum. The sequence goes on along the minus strand of NC_061113.1, from coordinate 18,939,745 downwards.
ATGAAGAAGTGTTAGATCTCGAAAAATGTTTTGGAGAATAGATAAGTAACTAATGTCAAAGGGTAAAACATAAAAAAAAAAAGGTTATTATATTTTCTTGATATGTTAAAAGCAAAACTCCTTTCTTAAATAATGAAGAACGGATAAAATGGTTTGATGGACCCTTGTACTATGTCCTTTTTGTAATGTGGAGACGTCTGTAATGTGGAGACGTCAAAGGGTAAAACATTAAAAAAAAAAAAAGGTTATTATATTTTCTTGATACGTTAAAAGCAAAACTCCTTTCTTAAATAATGAAGAACGGACAAAATGGTTCGATGGACCCTTGTACTATGTCCGTTTTGTAATATGGAGACTTCTTCTTACATGTTTGTCATCTGGACCCTTGAACCCACTAAAAAGCAACATTTTAATCACTTTTTTGGTGAGTGCAAGACACTCGCCCCATGTCAGCTTCCACGCCTACCATGCCATCTTCCACGTCATTTTCAAGTATTACATTAAATTTCAAGTCATTTTTAAAATGCTACGTAAGAAATTAAATATTAAAATAAATTTAATTAAATAAAAAAATAAATTGTAGAAATATTTAAATAATCATGTTTTTATTTTTTCTCACAAATTAAACATCAAATTCATTTCAAATAATTAAAATTCTTCTCTAGCTAATTTAAATTTGAGAAAATAGCCTGTTACCCCCCTCCCCCGAACTATGCCCAAAAGAGTTGTGACACAACTAAACTTAAAGGGGTCCTATTACCCCCTGAATTAAATTAAAGTGTATTATTGACACCTTTGACTGCCTACGTAGAGCCTCCGTGTCATAAGGCATGTATGAAAACACTAATGCCATGTGAAGTCTTTTTTTTATGTCTTCTTATCCAATAAACAGTCGCCACTTTTCCAAATTGAATTAAAAAATAAAATCTTTATTTAAACCCTTCATCCTCCATTGAAGAGAAAGTAGAAGCTCAATGGCTCTTTCTCCCTCTGTAAATTCTTCCTCAAATTTCATTCTTCTTCGAATTTCTCTTTTATTTGGGAAGACAAAGATAATTTTTGTGTAAATTTCTTATGTTTAATCCATGTAATATCGTTATTTAAGTTTGATTTTAGGTTTGTTAATGAAAATTCAATTTCTCCATTTATGACTAATCCATAATTTGAAGTTTTTCAGCACCATTAATGAAGTTTTTCATCTCCATTAATGGAGTTTTCATGTTTTCTTTTTTCTTAAATTTTATAGTTAGAAATGAGAAAATACGAGTTGAATAAGTTGTGTATGGATGAGACTGATCCAATGATCAATGTTGAAGTGCGATGTAAGAAGATTTTAGGTGTGTCCTCATTACGAGGTTTGTGTTCATTCTTGGTTCATTGATTGATGTTGATGTTGGTGTAAAGATCTATTTTTATGTTCTTAATTTTCAAACTACGAATTGCAATTATTTTAGATGGAGAGACTTGGAACGAGTTGACGAAACATCGAAATTTATTCTTCCAAGATTGGTGAAAAGATTAATGAGCTAGAAAAGAATTATGAGAGTGTTAAGATGCAATTGAATAAGCTTGAAAGTTTGAAGACTCGGCGTCATAATCCCAACAACATTAATTTAGACGATTCGGAGTCAAAATAGGAAAATGACTTTGAAAATATGCAGCCTAAATTTCAAAGTCTCAACATCAAGACAAGTCATTCAAATATGAAGAATAAAGTAGATGGGAATGTGATGGGTAATTTGAAAAGGAATGACAAGTACGATTTGAAAGACAAGAGATGGAAGATGGAAAAAAGAAGAAAAAAACATGTAACTTTACTGGAAACTTTCTTTGTTGTATGATTATATGTGTAGGTATTGTTGTTGTTAGTTTTGTTATGAAATTTGGCAACATGAAGAACAGTCTAATTAAGTTGCCATAGTATGTAGTAGGGACTCATTTTGTGTAGAAATGGAATTGCAATTTGTTATGCTAAGCTACTGAAGTATGTAATAGATTATAATTTTATGGTAATGTAACTTTAATTTGATCTTATTTTGGTGTTCTTACACTCTTATCTTTATGATAAAGAGGGTTGTGAATTATTGTGTAAATAATTGAAAAGAAGCAACAAAACAGAACATGCAATTTGAAAGAAGAGAAGCAAAATTAACATTGCATTCAATCAAGAGACTGAATATCAGTACCATTTACATAAGACATTCACTAGTCATAAAAATAGCAGCTTAACAAATCCAAAATATTATTTTTGTGGGACCAAAGTAATAGATTCATTGTTTCATACAAGAAAAGTAGCTAAGTGACACCAAATTAGTAATCAACAGACGGCTATAGTTTCCAAGGGCCTCGGAGTTGTAAAAAGGATGAGGTACGCATGGTTGCATTGCTTGAAGACCTTGATTGATCTCTTATTTTTTGGAGCCTTCTTGTTGTGGTTGTTTACTTGCCTTTAGTCCACTTAAAGGTTTGAACCCAATGTCTCCGGATACAACTACTGATTTCATTACTTGCTTAGGTACAGTGGACACTATTCTCCTACTTGGCAGCCCAGGCTACAAAAAAAAGGTTGTTTAAGTTCAAGATATTATAAGAAAAGAACACAAGCACTGTGAATATTTGCACTTACATTAATGATTATGAAGCTATTTTCAGCTTGAAACACGTCCATTTCAGTCATTCTTGGTCTTTTATATTGACTTATGTTTCCAACAACTTTTCCCCTTCCTCTAGCAGCAACAACAGTCTGTCTTGGTGCAAAATTTGATGCATCATGTGTTGTACTACCTTGAGAACATGTAAACCAACTTTCTAGTGGATAGCCACTTCCTCTACCCCTTTCTATGCCGCTTCTAGTTCTTGATGACACTCCAGCGTTGCGTGAAGGGATTTCTGGTGTTGTAGATGGGTTAGCATGTGTTGTTCTTCCTCTATAGTTTGGTGGTTTTGCAAAATCAGTACTAACAGATGGAACAAGTGCTTTTCTAGGTCTCCTTCTTCCTCTCTTTGTAGTAGGTTCATCATCAGTATTTGTTTATTTCTAACATACAAAAGATAAGGATATGTATTAGATGGTTTTAAACATAGTAAAGTAAACAATAATAGATAAATTACCTTTGGTCTACCCCTTTCTTTTTTTGAGCTTGATGTTTCTGCAGCATTTGTTGCCTTTGGAGTAGCAACATCACCACCACTTTTCTTCAAAGAAAAACCCCTTCTGTTGTGACCCTAAACATGACATTCACTACATATCATAGCAACTCCAGTTCTAGGCAATTTCCCACACTTCTTGCTTTCACTAGATTCCTTTGTTCTCTTATTTTTTGGCCTATCTGGCAGTTTCTCTATCTTTGGTGGAGCAACAAATGGGTTTGTAAATACAGGCCACAGTGGCATGTTACTCATTGGTTGTATGAAATATGAGTAAGTGGACATGTATCTCTCTTTAGAGTAGCATGGATCAATAAAATCTATTGGGTCATATTACTTATGCAACATTGCAGCTAAGGCATATTGATATGGTATCTGCTTCAACATCCAAGATCTACAATTGCACTCCTTTTTTGACAATGTAATACCCCGACAGTACACCCTGGGTGCTACACGGTGCTTAAAGTCCCGAGGGACCACAAGCTAACCCATGAGTTAGTACCTGCTGTGAGCACTATTTAAAATATAATATACGCGAAAGAACAACTGATAAGCCACAAGGTTTTAATTAACAAAAACTGATAAAATCTATAAACCAACTGATGAAATAGTCTGACAATGCCAAACTAAGGTCTGAATACTGGATAACTAACAGTAGTGTCTGAAAGCCTCTAAACTAACTGAATATGAGTTGATGGTACAGGTCCCAACTAACTCTATCTAACTACTGAACTCATAATGTGAGATAAATAGCTTGTCCTCGAAATATGAGGACTCACCATACTACGATTGGTAGTTTGAGAAGTCTAGGCGTGATCCGGGAACTAGGCATCTGAACCTATGATATGATACATCATAGCGCAAGAAAAGAGTATGCGATCAGTACTTTGAATGTACTGGTATGCTAAATGAGGTAGGCTGATGTGCAAGATTTTATGTACATGAATACTTACTGAATGAATAACATGAAATAATGAATAGAATGCATGGAATCTATAAATACTGGGGATGCATAAGATCCGTAAATACTGAGGATACATGATATCTGTAAATACTGAGGATGTATGAAATCTATAAATACTGAGGATACACGAGATCTATAAATACTGAGGATACATGAGATCTATAAATACTGAGGATGCATGAGATCTATAAATACTGAGGATACATACAACAAACCTAGTATATTCCCACATACCCGCTTCCACTGGGTTAGCGGCTTATTTTATACTGAGAATACATGAGATCTGTAAATATTGAGAATGCATGACCAAGCATAAAACATGTTCTGATTATATTCTGTAAACTAAAATACAAAGATACTAAAATCTGATGACCGAATGCCTGATATCTGTATGCTCTGGTCAAGCAACCTAAAACCGAGTTACTGGACTGAGACTTTGGAAGCTATCATCTAACCGACATGCCCCAATAAGCAAGTTTGGGATCCAACCTGTAACCCTAATTATAAGGGTATTAGTACCGTGCCACGGGTACTAACGTTGCCTGTGTGGATCCACTAAACTGATGCATTATCCCGAAGGATAAGGGTGTCAAGCCTAACTGACGGGTGACCCCTGCGAGGTAGTCAATCCTAATCTGATGGGTGACATCTCTTATCCTACACTGGCTACGTAGTTCTGGAGTAAAGAGACTGCTACTAACGACTCTGCCTATCTGAAGGGAAATTTTCCATCTCTGTACTCACTCGGTGCTAAATCCTACTCCCAACTGAACTGATTCAGAATGCTTAACTATTATGAGTTTAACTGATTATGATATCTGACTGAACTGATATTGCTCATATTATGTCTGAGACTGTTCTGACTCTTCTGAGACTAATTAAACAACTATGTTTTAGGGTATTCATAACCCCAAGGACTCGATAGTAATAATAGTAAAATAGTAGTAGACTTTAAGGACATAACATGGAAGCAGTTATTTAAAATCCACTCTTGTAGGCATTTCATCAAACACTTAATATGCATGGTGTACATGGAGCATGAGAATAGTTTAAGGCTTGTAGTAAAAGCACAATTTCAACACCAATATCACAAATCATGATTAAATCAGTGAAAAACAATATTTGAACATGTAGAGTGTAATAATCAACATCAATTTCATAGAAACACGGTATAGGACAAGATTCATGGGATTTTATAGTTAAAATCACAATTCAAAATCATAATAACTTGACAAGATCATAACTTTGTATTTAAATTGGATATTTGGGCTTCATGAATGAAAGGGACCCATAAATGAATACTTAACATACCTGGAAAAATTTATTCTTGAAGATTCTTGGAATGATTCTTGAGTATTGTTCTTGATTCTTGAAATCTAGGGTTTGCTAGTTGAGAGAGAAAGCTTTTAATTTGGGGAAAGAATGAGTGAATTAAGATATATTAGGTTATTTAGGAGTTAATTTCGTTTTTAAGACTGATTAGGGTTGTGAAAAAATACCAATTTACCCCTGGAAAGTTATTAAAATTCGTCACTAAAAATCTCGATTTTGGGCTTCACCGCGACGCGGTGGCATCGCGGTAAGCCGATAAAACTTAGATGATACTGTTTAAAAGGGATGAGCATGAAATGGACTTGCAGCACGACGTGGTGGTATCGCGGAGCTTTATTGGAAAATGACAATTGGGAAAATAGCCCTTGGCGCGACGCGCCATGATCGCGAAGCCTCACTGAAAAATGCCAATTGGGAATTGGGATTTCTCCGCGATGCGGGCTTATCGCGATGGCTCACTGGAAATTGACAATTGTCATTTGGACTGCCTCCGCGACGCGTTGATGCATCATTTGATGCACTATTTTATAAAAATTGCTATAACTTCTCACCCGATTATCGGATTTGGATGAATTTTATATCGTTGGAAAGATGACTGAATTTTCTACGCAATGGTATGCTCTAAACTGAAAAATTTTGAGTATTTTAAAAATTTTATATAGAAGTGCTCATGTACTGACAGTTAAACTAAGTTAGAAAAATACGGGGTATTACAGACAAACACACAGTGTGTTGTTTATATCCCTCCATAACTTCATAACTTGTTAATCCATTGAACTCTATGGTACAACTCATTGACTAATCAATATTTTTCCCTAATACTTTAATTGACATTGAAGATAAATTACTGACCCAAGTTCTTGGAAATTCACTTAACTTGGCTAGCCTAGTCATGACCTTGACTCTTATCTCTTCAAGCATACTAATAATACTCTTATGCCTTGCTGCTAAAATCAATGAATTAAAACGCTCAGAGAGGTTGTTATCTATGGAATCAAACTTGAATTGACAATTAAGATAAATCTTGCACCAATACTCTTTATCATAGTAAAGTAGATCAGTAATAATGTTCTTACCAAGCCTGGACAATACATCCATATTTTCCCTAATTCCAACTTCAAAAGTGCTTCCAGCACATTTCTAAAATGTCATCTTCCTTTGAAGACCCCTCCAATCCTTTGACCAATTTGCTAGGATATGCCTAGCACACCTTGTTTCCTCACAACCTGATAACAACTCCTTAACAGCCAAATCAAGTCCCTAAAAACATAAATGTTATTAGCAAAAGAAAAAGAATACATAAATAGATTTTTTCCCATAATGAAATATAAATTGTGCAGAGTTAACATAAGAATACCTTTTGCATGTCTGACATAATAGTAAAACCACTTTCATCTCCTAGTCCCAGGTCATCTTGTAAGAGAGAAAAAAATCAGCTCCATGTATTTTTATTCTCTTTTGGCACTATAGTCCAAGCAAGTGGAAGCATTTGGTTGTTTTTATCCTTAGCCATAAAAACCAACAGCTGACCCTACAAACTCTCTTTGAGAAACAACCATCCACACCTATGAACTTTCTGCATGACCTGAATGTCATCTTGATTGCTTTAAAGCAGATGTAGAATGCCTCAAACAGTGGCCTACCAAGCTCATTAGCTTCTCCAAGTTTAACCACATAAGTACTCCTCGGATTGGACTTTAACAATTCATCCTTATAGTCAAGAATTTTGCCATACTTTAGAATATGATCACCCATAATCTCATTCAAAATTCTAGCACTTTCTCTCCTTGTTATTGTCTTACCTACATGCAACTTAAACTTCTTTCTAATTAACTACTATAATTTGAATTATAATGTTAGGTTGATCACTTACATCCTCTCTCATAGCCTTGGCCAAAAATCTTGTGTTGCACAAGTAATTTCTGGTGGCCCTATCACAATTATGTATTGGAATATAAGTCGTAATAACAAAGTTATTGGACTTAGGATCAAGACTTGCATACAATAACCACCTGTAGTTTTCCTTGCTGCATCTCACCCTAACTCTATTTGGCTCATTTACATAATTTTTAATTTGAACCCTTTTCTGAATTGCATACTTAGTCAGTGCCTCTCTAAACTCTTTCATACTTGCAATAGTCATACCCAGCTGCCACACAACAATATCACAATCAGGATCATACTTTACACTATCAATCATAGCTTTTTTTTCTTCTTCTAGACTGGTTTAACCTCATGTTATCTTCTTCTTCAAGACAACTAGAATCTATATCAATTTCATAGCTGTCAAGATCAGAACTACCATAATATGGTTCATCACCCACTAACCTTTCTTCTAAATTATTTCTTACTGGGGCAATCTCATCAAATCCCAGATCTGGTCCATCTTAATCTCAAGGGACTTCATGATTGTTTGTAGGAATTCTCTCCCTTCTTTTCTTCCTCAAGAAAGACCTTTCCTCAGCCCTCGGTTGTTTTACCTCCTCATAGACATCACTTGCATAGTCGTCATCTCCAAGCAAATTTGTTGCTTTCTCATTTTCAGATTCTATACTATTATCACTAGATTCATCAGATCCTTTTATAGAATAGTCACTATCTTCAGAATCTGATAAATCAATGTGATAATCAACTAAATTTGAAGGATCAATAGTATTTGAAGCAATTGGATTTGATGTGGAAGCAATGTTTGAGGCAGTATTTAAAGTTGCACCAACCACATTGTTTAAATAAGGCTCACCTATTTCTTTACCCTTCATTTCTATACCAATACTATTTTCAGTAGTCCCCACATCTTTATAAAAAGCATCACAAGATTCTTCCTCAGCCATGTGCACATATACATCCAAAACAACCCCATTTTGCAAAGTCTTGCACATTGTTAATAGAATAGCATCATTATCTATGTCTCCTAAAATGCAACTATTGGGTGGCCTTATACTAAATTTACAATTAGGGTTATACCCTAGTTCTCTAATATAATCCTTCATCTCAAAATAAGAAATATTATCCACATCAATATTAAAATATTCATTCATTAAACCACCCACATATCTTGCATCTTCTCCATCATACAATAAGGTCCCACCATGATAGAATCTTAAAGTTATACTCCCTCCGTCCCAAATTATGTGTCTTCATTTCCTTTTTGGTCCGTCCCAAAAAGAATATCGTCTTTCCTTATTTGGTAAGTTTTTAAAAATAAAATTACAATTTTACCCTTCGTGGTCCTACTTGACTTTAAATACTATTACTTCTTTTTTAATTTATTTTTTTAATTAAAAGTGATCCCACTTAATTTTAAATATTACTATTAATCCTTTTTTTAAGAAGGATAATTTTATAACTTTAACAAAGTCAATACTTATCTATAATATATTAAAAGTGTAAATACCCTTAGAAAAGTGATTTGAACTTTTTTCCCTTCATTAAAAGACTCTTTTTTAGATAAAACTGTCTTTTCACTATTTTTTAAAATTTATTATTTAATTATTTTTATTATATTAACTAGACTTCCTAAAAGATATGGTAAGAGAATTAATTAATATTTTTATTTCTACTAAACTTCCTAAAATATATGGAACTCTTAAAATATATGGTAAGAAAATTAATTCATATTTTTCTTTCTAATGTTCAATTAGAAAAATTGAACATTTTTTTAAATTTTAAGTGTGATATACTTCGTGAAATCCCTAAGCTAATTGATTAATGGGTAATCAGTTCTACTATTTATGACATAAAATACTAATGACATTCATGTTCACAAAAAAGATTTATTATATACTACATAATTTCTAAACCATAACTTTAAATGTTAAAAAACTAGACTTCCTAAAATATATGGGACTCCTAAAATATATGGTAGGAGAATTAATTAATATTTTTCTTTCTACTATACTTACTAAAATATATGGGACTCCAAAAATATACGGTAAGAGAATTAATTAATATGTTCCTTTCTACTGTTCAATTAGAAAAATACTCCTAAAATAGGACTCTATTAAGGAAATACTTCTATAAATATTGTGGTGTACATTAAACTAGAGAACAAATCGGTTTGCCTATTGGAAGAATATGATTGATTCAATTGCATGTCTAGATTGGTGGATGCTTGATTTTCTAACTCTCAACTTCTTCACTGTCTTTGTCAGCATAATAGAATTCAACATGTGTGTAGTATATATCTTCTTTGTTTTCAAGCAAAGTCATTCTTTAGGGCCAAAATTTTCGTTCAGGCAAGAATTAGTTGGATCAAAATAGAAGCTTTGTTATCACCATTCTATATTTTTTTTTATAGTTTATAGGTCGTAGATGAATGTCAGTTGGCTTTCAAAAATTTCTTGTGTAAAGGTTAGGTTTAATTGTATTGTTTTGTTATATTTATTATCTTATTGTTTTATTTTAATTTACAGATGCTAGATAAATGTGGGTCGGCTTTGAAAATTTTTTGTAGGTAAAGGTTAAGTTTAATTGTATTATCGTAATATTTCTATTAGTTTGTTATTTTGTTGTAGTTTACTGTTCATAGATGAATCTCGATCGGCTTTGAGAAATTTTTATGTGTAAAATTTAAGTTTAATTGTATTATTTTGATAGAACTTTTATCGTATTATTTTGTTACAGTTTACAAGTGATCGATAAATGTTGATCGGTTTTGAGGAATTTTTTTATGAAAATGTTAGGTTTAGTTGTATTATTTTGATATCTTTATTATCGTATCATTTTGTTATTGTTTACAAGTGGTATATGAGTGACGGGCGACTTTGAAAAAAATTTTGTGTAAAGATTAGATTTAATTGTATTATTTTGATGTCTCTATCATCGTATTATTTTGTTGCAATTTACAGATGACAGATGAATGTCGATCAACTTTTAAAAATATTTTTGGCAAAGATTAGGTTTAATAAATAAATTCTCCATATTTACATACTCAAAAGTTATTAAATTTAATTACTATATTCATCTTTTTTATTTAAGTAAATATCTTATATAATGTAATGTTTGAACTCATTAAAGTGAGGTACACGCGCAAGGCGCGTACACCTAAACTAGTTTCTTAAATATCGTGTCCGATTAAATGACGACACATAATTTGGGACGGAGGGAGTATATGTAAACCCACTCATACCTATATGCAAGGAATGGTATTATTAAAATCAGAACAGTTCATTGTTAATATTATTAGAACCAAAACAGTACAAACAAGTAAATTATTAATGTTCATTTTCATTCATTCACAAAAAGACATTGACAAGTTCAACAAAAAGTCATAGTTTTTTGGTTGTCTAAAACTTAAAAAAGTTTTCAACTCTTGATCGATGTGTTTGTCTAATAAAGTGACAAAGACATACCATCCAACAACTTTGTCATATTCTGTCCATAATCTTATACTTTTCTTTTATGGACAATTTAAAAAGAAACAAAACAAGCACAAACGGTTCATCTTTTATCACTATAAAGGTACATTCTATATTTCTCAACTTTATGAATATATGTAGGCCATGCATCAACAAGTAACATCAGTAGGGCATAAATTCACATTGTAACAAAAATCAGCCATAAATCAACAGGTCATGCATGAACCAAAATCAGACCATAAATCAACATATCTAGGTCATGCATGTACCAAAATCAAACCAACAATCAACACTAGTAACAAAAAGTAACAAAAACTCGATCCCAAATTCACATAGTAGCAAAATGAAACCAAAAATAAATAAATCTATAAAACTCGACCATAAATCAACATTGTAAGACAAACCCTAACTAGATATGCTTCATAACAAAATCAGAACACAAATATTACCACAATCAGAACACATATTAACAAAAGAGCATCACATGTTAGATTTTCTTGAAAAAATCGAAAGTCAAACTTCAATCCTAACAAAACATACCACAATCTAACTAAAATACGATCTTAAAACAGATTATAAGTCACAAATAACTAATTTTATGGGAGAATACTCACAAAAATACCTGAAGTTTGACCGGATTACCAGTTGAGCATACTGAACTTTGCGGGGGTCCTATTACCCCCCAAGACTTTTTTCGTATTTTAATGGCATATATCTGTCTACTTGGACCATTGCGTGCAAGTCACGGGCATTGAGCGCGTGAAAGTCTTAAAAACGTTATAAACTTTTTTTTTGCCAAACAGCCCCTCAATTTTCTAATTTTTAAAAGTTTTATATTTTTTATTTATTTTTCATTCTTTATCTTCTCTCTTCTCTCCTCTCTCTTCTTTCTTTCTTCTCTTCAATAATGGAGTCTTCAATAATGGTTGCTCCACTATTGAATTGAAATTGAACACAACTTCATCACACACATACACACCCAAATGAGTCATCTTCAACACACCTAATTTAATTAAATCAATTTGATTTAATTTCAACACACACACACTAAATGGGTCATCTTCAATTTCATCAAAATGACAAAATTTAACCCATCATTACCACCATCAACCAACCACCACTGCCGCCGGCAACCACCACCACCTCAACCACCAACTAAGGGGAGAATCAAAAAGAAAATCCACCAAGAGAGAGGAAAAATTGACCGTCGAAACTGGAAACAAACATTCTTAAAGCATCTGCTAGCTAGCTAGCTCTTAATTGTTGTTTAATGTCATGGTGTCATATAGTACTTTTAGTTTGTGGAGTTTGGTAAAAGTGAATTCTTGGTATTTTGGTGCTGATTTGTTGTTTACGATTATTCTTGGTATGAGATATATTGGGTTATTTTTAGTTTGTGGAGTTTGGTAAAGGTGAATTCTTGCCCCAATTTTTAGAAATTGAAAATTTTGTATGTTGGATTAAAGGTAGATTAATCCTACTATACTGATATTGGAACTCTATATGTTGATAAAGTTTGTAACTTTAGCATTTTTTTTTTTCAACTGCATATGAAGAACCCAGCTTGTTAATTACTATCAGTTGTGTAATGGACTTGGAATTTGAAATTGACTCAATGAAATCATTTGGAATTTGATTTGTAGGAGGAATTTGAGTTGTGCAATCTTTAATATGGTTATAATGGTGAAAAAATGTTGAAAAGTGATAAAATGGAGAAGAAAGAGTGCGTGTACTACACTTCCGACCATCAAAACTGGTATAACGTTTTGGGAGGAATTAATTCCACTTTACAAAATCTGGGGGGGAATTAATTCCACTTAAAAAAGTATAGGTGGGTAATAGGACCCCCGCAAAGTTCAATATGCTCAACTGATAATCCGGTCAAACTTCAGGTATTTTTGTGAGTATTCTCCCAACTTTTATTATTAGATATTGAAGATTAAGGACGAAAAACCCTTTTTTGAAGAAATCGAAGTTGGTCCAACTTATGAGTACCAAACATAAATTGTGGTTTTGGATGAACTTGGGTAAAATTTAACAACGTGAATCGACTAAATTTTGATCAAAAGAACACTTAGAATCAACATTTGTAAAGGTTTTTGAATTTGGAAAGTGAAAAGCTTCTAAAAAATGTTAAAGAATTTGGTAAAGTAAATGTAATTGTTTGCTATACGTTTGCTGAAATGGGAAAGTGAAGAGTCCAAATTGGTGGACTGTCGGCCCCATGTGTAATAAATACGTATGTATTACATACCCAAACATTTGGCTGAAAATATCTGTCACGTAGGCAGTCAAGGGTGTCAATAATACACTTTAATTTAGTTCAGGGGGTAATAGGATCCCCTTTAAGTTTAGGTGTGTCACAACTCTTTTGGGTATAGTTCGGGGGGAGGGGGGTAACAAATTATTTTCTTTTTAAATTTTTAACTATAAATTCATATATACCAACATAATGAATTTTTGATTTTTAAATTTGAATATCTTTAACAAATTCACAAAAACTTTAAGGTTTTTCAAGCTTATTCATAAATTCACTAATTTTTCAATATCCACTATCACTCACTTTCAATTCAAATTTAAATTTTAATCCAAAAAAAGTATGAAAATATTTCAAATTTTAATTTTAATTTAAAAAAATAAATATGAAAAGATTTGAATTAAGAAGAAAAATTAAAAAATAAAATAAAAATGAATTCAATTTTTTTGGTTTGGGGTGGGGGTGGGGGAGGGGTGGGTGCTGGTGCGTTAGGGGTAGAGGTGGCTGATATGAAGGAAGGGGGGCTGGGGAAGGACGGTAGGTGCTTGACGGGGGCTGGGGAAGGGCGGTAAGTGCTTGACGGGGGTTGGGGACCAGTTGTAGGTGTTGGACGGGGCTGGGGTGGGGTGGGGGGTGCTGGACGGGGCAGGGCTGGGGTGGGGGTGTTGGACAGGGCTGGGGTAGGGTGACCTTTTTTTATTTATTATTTTTAAATTTTTAAAAATATTTTTAAATTAAAAAAGTTGGAAAAAGGTTGACTGGTCCTTTTTTTAAATTTTAATACAAATATATTGTTTCACTCGCTCATACATGCGTGTAGTCACATTCCAAATCCTACTCAGCAATTTTAATGCCACATAGATCCGGTCAACGGTCAAAGGGTTCAAAATGTTGGTTTTTAATGGGTTCAAGGGTCCAGATGATAAACATGCAAGTAGGAGTATCCACATTACAAAACGAACATAGTACAAAGGTCCATCGAACCATTTTACCTAATGAACAAGTAAAAGTGAATGAAAGGAATATTAAGTAAGCACACCACTTAAAAAGCAATAAATAAAATAACACTTTTAGTATATTACTTTTGAATATAATAAATTCAAGTTATAACTAATTGATAAATTATATTATGATTTTTTAAACTGAGCATATGTTTTTAGTAGTAAAAATTAACCGAGAAGTATTTGTTTATTTATTTTCGCTTGAAGAGAGTTTAAAGGTTAATTTTATTAAGGGTGAAAATCATTTTCATCCCCCAACTTTGATTAAAAAATCAAACTCCCCCCCTCAACATTGAATAATAATCGTATTCCCCCCTTTATCCCATGTAATGTTCATTTTGTCCTTGTAATTTTAATCCTATATTTATGTAATATCTTTTTATATTATATGTAATGAATATTTTTTTAACATGGATATTTGTAACATTTTACTTAAGTTTATTAACTTTATAAGCAAATTAATGCTTTTTTAAAATTTATCACAAAATTCAATGTTATTTTTTAAGATCGTTATTTTAGTATTATATGTATTAAAAAGTTGTTTGGAGTGAGGTATAATTATAATAATTCAGAGATAAAGTTCATGATTATTTATCCTGCGTTTAATTAGATGTATTAGGTAGTCTCAAAATTATATGTCGCACAATTTATACCACAGTGATGAGATAAGTTATCACACATACATGTTAGTACAACTTATTTTGTGATAACTAATTTCGGAATAACTTGTTTCCAAACAACCCACCCCTAAGTGTATATATATACATATTTATGTACATACATGTGCGTATATTTTCGTATTTTATCACTCTCTTACTAAACTCATTTCATGTTACTTAACTTTTTGTTGATATAACACAATCCTTAAGAAAATTTTTACTTAGAGGTATATTTTGCTAAATTAACCCTATTAATGATAATTTGAAACTTTAAATTTATCTATACTGTTGCTTTATATAGTTAATTAACACTAAAGGGTACCAAAAAAATATAATACAATTCTCTTGATTTCACAAATTGAGCAGATAAATTAAAATATCTATTTTTAGTATGAGAATCAAGTGATAAGAAATGATATTATCTATTGTCTATATCAGTAAATAAGTTGTGATTGTCAATAATAGAGTATTACATATTTTATAATTTACATAAATAAATATAATCTTTAAAAATTTAACCTTATTTTTATTCAAGAAAAACATCTAGTACCCCCGAACTATGACCAAATTTGCTACGACACACGTCAACTTCACGGGGGTCCTATTACCCATTAAACTAAATTTTAGCGTATTTTTGTCAATCTTTTTAGCTAATGTAATATCTTTTGTCAATCATTTTAGATGGCGTGACACCTTTGATGTGGGCTCCATTTTATGTAATAAAGGTGCCACTTAGCATAAAAAATGACAAAAATACGCTAAATTTGGGTTCAGGAGATAGTAGGATCCCTGTGAAGTTGGAGTGTGTCGTAACAACTTTGACCATAGTTTGGGGTGGTACTAGAGACTTATCTCTTTCATTTATTGTTTGTATTTTCTGCATTGAAATATGTTTACAAAATTAGTATTACTTATTATTTTCACTTGTAAAATAAATATTATAGTTTTGGTTATTATTAACAAAACTAATTTTCTTATCATGCTAATTTACTTCATAAAGATCATCATTAGCTTATATACTTAATTGTATTTTTTACTTTTTTTCCTAGAAGATAATGTTTATGTTTTTATGAAAAATTTGTTATATGAATTTTTTTAAAAATGAAAATATGATGATTTTATAGAAGTTAAAAAAAAGAATAAAAAAATTGACGGTAAAGGGTAAAATAGGAATTTTAAAAAGTCAATTAGGATAAAGAGAGAGTTTGATTCTTAAGACAAAGTTGGGGAGGGAAAATGATTTTCACCCTTTAATTAATGACTCAAGTGGTGTAACCTATTTGCAAAATAATACTATCTCCATCTCCTCGGGTCTAAAATATGAGTCGTTTTGCCAAACCAAATTTGCTTCAAACTTAATAAAATTTCAACTAACATTTTGTTATATAAGTTTACCATATGATACACAGGAATTGTGTAGAGTTTGCAAGCCACTATATCTTAATATATTGATCTATATGAAAGTTGAGAAGTTAATTCTCAACCAGAGAAGAGGATCCACTGATTGAGAACATGAACTGAGATATCCTAAATCTCATCACTCCCATTTATTCTTCTCTTTTGACTTGATAAAAACAGCATTCACTACAGAGTTTAGGGCATGCCAGAGAACACATGCCAGCCATATCTATATATACCTCTATCCAAATTTATTTATTCATTATTATTATTATCTTAACATATGTTTTTAAATAATAAACATAATTTTGTTATATGAGCTTTTGAGTATAATGCATTTAATACTTCTTCCATTCCCTTTTAATTGTTGTTCTTATTTTTCTTGAATCAATTTGACTAAATTTCAAAGCTAAATTAGATTATATTAATTTAATTTTATAAATTAAATTTAAATATCTAAAAACTACATGAAAAATACTATAAACTTTAATTTTTCTTTTTTCAATTTGATTAAGAAATACAGCTTACATATTAATCAAAATTTGTATTATTTGACTCTAAAAAGAAAAAGAGAGCAATTAAAAAAAATGAGGAAATATTAGTAAGAAAATGTCAATGCTTTTAATATATAATAAAGGTAAAATGAAAGCACAACGATAAATTATCCAATAATTTTCAAAACTGATGAGAAATTATCACGACCCAAATGGCCATGAGTGGCAACCACACTAATCTTTCTGGGGGAGAATCATCTAAACTGAACCATTACCCGATCACTTAGTCAATATTAAGATGATATTATTATAAAATCACATAATAACAATAATACAGGACTAATCATTATTAATGCAAAAGTCAAAATGACTTATTGAAATCCCCAAGACCTGAAAGTCATCGTAAAGAACTTCTAAACAATGATGATGTCCAAAAGAGATATCCAAAAATAAAGTAAATAAAGAATATTTCATTGCCCGAAAGATGGACAACAACAAATAGGATAGCCCATGGCAGCTTGGAGACGGAGCGTTCACCCTTGGATCAAGATCTGCTATCAAACTCTAGAGGTGAGATCATGTCTGCGCCTCTAGAACACTTTTCGCACTCATCAAAAGAAGAGTACAAGATAGTATCAGTACAAACCACTATGTACTGATAGGTATCATAGGTCAACTAAATTTAATAGTATGTACACAACATAAATCAAATAACAAATAAATTGGCATTGTCACATAAAAAATATTCAATGAATCAACAATATAGCAACAACAGGTCAAACATTGCTCACAAATAAGCTACAAAACCATCAAAAGTATCAACGATACCGTCAACATCCACAGAATCAACAAAAATATGTACACACATGCTATGAGACTTATTTTTACCCAAATAGTCATGACCTGCAGAGAACAATCTATGTTCATGTACCGTATCGGTGTGGTACCCGATCCACCATACACATATCCGTACCTGGGTGGTACCCGATCCAACATATATATATATCTGTACCAGCGCGGTACCCGATCCAACATATACATATTCGTATCGGCGTCGTACCCGATCCAACATATACATATCCATATCGGCGTGGTACCCAATCCAATATATACAAATCCGTATCGGTATGGTACCCGATCCAATATATACATATCTGTACCGGTGTGGTACCCAATCCAACATATACATATCAGTATTAGCGTGGTAACCAATCCAGCATATACATATCCATACCGGCACGAAACCCGATCCAACATATACATATCCGTACAAGCGTGGTACCCGATCCAATATATACATATCCGTACAGGCGTGATACCCGATCCAACATATATATATCCGTACCGACGTGGTACCCGATCCAACTTATACATATCCGTACCAGCGTGATACCCGATCCAACATATACATATCTGTACCGGCGTAGTACCCGATCCTCAATAACAAGTAATATCAATATCAAATTTACATTACCTCATAGCATATAACACGATGTACCAAGTATACAAGTACACTTAAAGTAATAAGATAATTTCATTAAGTAAATTTTCAATAATCATTTACACACGCGTCAACAATCCAAATATCAACAATTTCAAGCATGTCCGAATACCAATCAACAAGTATCCAATTTAGGAGTATACACACAATTAAATTGAGTCTAAACTTCAATAAAATCGTAACCTACCTCAATCGAAGAATCCAAATGCAAACTAATTTTCAAGGGCCTTGCCCTTTCATTAAGCTTCTGAATGCTTAAAATATGTTCAAATACATAATTTCTATAAGAGTATGAACTAGTATGTTTCACTAAAGTGGGTCATTATTTGACCCTCAATTTAAGTATTCTCACTCTGAGAATCCCAGACCCCAATTTATGAGCATTAAGGATATATAAACATCTAGAAGTATTATTTGGCTTATTTTTAAGTTAATTTATCTAATTTTGATGTCAAGCCTACGCCATAAGAATATTATCAGTGATGAGGTGTGAATAAAATTATAGTTGAAGGAAATTTGCACCATATTTGTTAACCTAAAAGCAATAACTTTGTCATTAATATTCTATCATTAGTACTTACTGATTTGCCACCCTTATTTCGTGATTATGCATGTCAATAACTATAAAAAACATTGATTATCACCGAACTCCTTGTATTAACTTGCAATAAAATTGAAAAGAATCACCAAATTAACAATACCTAAGAGCTTAGCCGTCACTACAAGAAAGAAGATATTTATCAATAAAAATTTTTTTGTCATATATTGAATATTGTTGCCTAAAATACTTTTAGCAACAAAAAAAATTATTGCATGTTGTTGCAATAACAGCCGATGCGAAAAGTTTAAGCAACAATATTTTATATTATTGCCAAAGATTGAGTTAATTCAAAAAAATATATTGTTGCCACAAATCATATTTCGTTGGTAAAAGGTAACATAATTGTGGCTTATGAAAATATTTAGCAATCAAAATTATTGTTGCAAAGAAATTAAATTTTTCCCAACAACATTAATTGTTGCAAAACAATGGCGGAAAGGGTGCGTAATTAGTAATTTTTTTTAAATAATTTTAGCAAAAATTATTATTATTTATGGCCATAACACTATTTTTTCCAATAATATTATTATTTAAGCTTATGTATAAACAATATTATGCAACTTCTGAATAATTGCTACATACAGAATTCACTCCTAAAAAAATTCATGAATGTATATATAAATATATTTTCAAAGGTTAGTACATAGTACTATTACAAAAAAATGATGTACTAAATACTTCCTTAACTTTAAAAACTAAATACTTGTGAAAAAATATGTTGCTACTTAACCAAAAAAAATAAAAACATTAAATAGAGGCTCATAAACTATAATCTAATAGTAGCCCTAACAAATCATCTTCAAAGAACTTGTTTGTTAAATAATGAAGTGTATTGCCAACCATGCTATTGGTCAACTCGTGTTCATCCTACAAAAGAAGATAATAAAATTGTATTTTAATAAAAGGAAGCTGTAAAGTACACATGTTGATCAAAAAAAAAAATAGATGCTAACGAATTATTTAACAATAACTTTATAACCAAGCTAAAGTCAAGAAATCATTAAATCAGACTATGCATCATGAGACATAAAAAGAGAGTTAACTACTGACTATAAATAGTGCATATGGTTATAAAATCATATTAGCTATTTCTTTGTTCTCTTTTATTGTCTTTTCTCCTATGTACAAATACTCTTTACACAAGGTTTGAGTGTTTCTAATACAATACAATACAATATAATAAATTCCTACAAGTATGAGGTATGGGAAGCTAAGGGTAAAGTGTACGCAAATTTTATCCATATCTTATGGAGATAGAGAAGTTGTTTTCAATAGATTCTCAATTATTTATACAACCTTAGCATTCTCAAAAACAAAAATAAAAATTCAAGTGTCCAACGATACCACATCCCCAACCTCCTCCAAATGAAGACCACTATTGCGTATTAGTGAATTTTACAGTCTAATATTATTATTTTATTTTAAAAAGTCAAAGAAAAATCATAATAAAGTATCAATAACACTAACTAGTCGTACATAATCTCTTTGTTTCTTGACTTATTATTTGCATTCCATCTCAATAAAAAGTACATCAATCTTACAAAAGAATAACCAATGTTAAGAAGGAGAATATCTTTGGAATATCAATCTCAAAGTAGCAATAATTAAAATCTACAGTTGGTGCAAAGGTATTCTTTGCATGAAGAACCAGGTAAAAGAAATAAAAACCTATCAACAATAATAATGTTTGATTTGTGATTCAAGTGCCTACTCCTGCATTTCATTTTACTTGACTCATATACTAAACATAGATATTCAAGGGACTAAGATTTACCCATGAAATAATACTTAAAAAAGAAAATTGCTTAATCTATGTTGATTTTAACTAAGCAAATGGAATCAATCAATAACCCTCAGTCCCAAACTAGCTGATATATGAATCCCCTACATGTTCACTCTAATCTGGCAGTCATTGTTATTAAGAATATTAAGCTTTTGGGTGAATATTGACGAGAGAGTGATAAATCCTAACAGTAATTCTTAAGGAAAAATTTACTTGGCTCCAAAAACTCTCTATTTTATATATGATATAGTGACTCTACAAACACAAATTTTTAAAATAAAACGTTGAGAAACAAAAAAAAAAAAAAAAAAGTTTACATCGCTGGCCAACAACCTTACAAGTTCACAGATAGAATTCAAGTAAGCAAGTGGAAACAAAAATAAATGAACTCAATGAGTACAATATACATGTAGAATGTCATAATCTTCATAAAGGCATTCAAACTAAACCGACATAAATAAATTCGAACCGATTACATATTTCACTTTATTCAGGCATCCATCATAATAGAATTCATTATAAATCAATTGGTACTTCATATGGATATAATTTCAATAAGTAGAGATAAAATGAAAAGGAACATAAAATTACTAAATGCAATAAACTTAAAGAATATCATACCCTTCAGAGGCATCATGAAACCAACGTGAATTTCTTTAAATCACTAAAATCTGAATGCAACATAGATAAAGTAAGAAATGTGAGAAAATTACCAAGCTAACTCCAACAGCAAAAAGGGAGATAGGGCCAGGTTAGCATTTCTGTTATCGACAGGCGTAGCAGTTCAATAATCTTAAAGAGGCATAATATCATAAACAACAGAGACATCAATATCGACATTCTCAAAACCACCAAGCCACGACCAAACATCATCCTTGAATTTAGGCCCTCTATCATAAGCTTTCAAAGAAAAACAAACAGTGCCGCATAATATCAGAATCATCTTTTCGAAATGTGCTCTAACAGAATTCAGCTTTGATGACTCATCCCCTAATGACCTTCATCAGATCTCCTAGAAATGTATGTGGGCGTTGAGCTTTGGGTGTCCCTCTCTCAATCATCCTTGAGGATGACAACAATGAAAATTATACTTTTAATATTAAATTAACAATAATAACATACCGATGTAATTTCACAGCAAGAGAGAGTAGAATACACACAGACCTTACCTTGACCTTAGAGGTGAGGTGAAGAGGCTACTCCGGATAAAACACCACCTCAAGACACTTTTAACATTATCAATAACCAAAACTAAAACGAAAAAAAATATAGATCCAGCAAGGGTCCCAATCCATACCTCCAACCCCCCTCTCCCCCACACTCCACATCCCAACACTATAATTTAAAGAACAGAAACTTTTTATCTCAATTTCAACTGGAGTTCCTATAACTAATATAGAAATATGAATCCTCAAGCTTTTAAACCATATGAATCAACCTAACATTCATCTCCAACCAAACATTATAACCTACATAGAAAATATTTAAAATTAACAAGTAAATAATTAATCACAAAAAGGACAAAAACAAAAAGAAAATGACAACAACAAATAAAAACTAGATACAAAATTGAAAGGCATGAAAGAATTATTTGTCCACATGGGTCCATCTTGTTCCTATAAATTTGAATAGATGGTATAAGAAATTAATTGAAATCGATCTTTCAGAAGCAATTGAAATTAGAATAGAAGAAACTTATCAATTGAAGCATTATTTTATTTTGTGGAAATCAATTCATTCAAAGCTCTAACTGGCACGTTGATGGAATTCTAATGGAGAAGTAAAAGAGAAAATCTAAACTGAATGAAAGTAAGGAAGGGAAATTAAGTAAAAAGGGACAAATGAGAAAAAATTTTCCCGCTTCTACTTTTGCTAAAATTTGAGAGAGGCTAGTTATTTTATTTTTATTAGCCAAAAATAAACAAAATTGAGAAAAATTTAAATATTTTAGCAACAAGCAAAAATATTTTTAGCAACAATAAAAATATATTGTTGCAAGCATATTTATATTTTAAATTATTTTATTAATTCATGATATTGGCAACGAGATTAAAAGATTTGGCAACAAGAAAAAGTTAGTTACGTTGTTAAAAGCTTCATTCTATGCCAACAATAAAATTAAGTTGTTGTCGATTATTAAATTTGGCAACAATATTTTGCTTATTGGCAAAAGGTTATTGCCAATTTTATACTTTCTTGTAGACGTAAATGGGGTTTTCCCTTCCTCTGCGAACTGCTTCTATTTTTTCTCTTTCCGTTTTCTGCCACTTTTAGGTTATCAGCGTGGTTGGTAACCTTTCTGCTATTGTAATTAAATAAACTAGCGCATTTTTTTTTCCTTTTATAGCAAAGAATATTAAATAGATTATGAATTTGGCCTATTAACTACTACCAAAATTATTATATAAAATAATCAAAATTTTAAATTAATCCTCGATTCGTTCGGAACTTCATAAAACAAATTAAATATGTAAGTTAACTAAAAGTACGTTCCAAACCTATTAGAAACATTAAAAATATCATATCGAGGTCGTCTTGACCAAAGATTTACCGTGATCAAGTTTAAATTTATTAATATTCAATAATCCGACTAATGACTTCAATTACTTTTGAACACCTCAAGAGTTGGTATTACTCATCCCATGAGTCATAAATCACGTATATAAACTATAAAAAGCACTAAAATAAAGAAGATGAGAAAATTTAACAAACGATCGGGAGGATCATTACAAAGATGATCCTAATACATAATTTAAGTGCACCAAAGCAGTAGACTTATTTTGCAAAACCAAAACTAAAATAAGAATAGTAGACCCCAAAATTCATACCAGATACACCACCCTTAATCTTTTTCATTTTTCAAATAGACCTCAATACTCTCAAGGAAAAAGTCATCATTGTCATTCCAAACTATACTCGAAAAGTCGAAGACACACCTAAACTATTGAAGTGACTTAATACACATCTATACTATTTAAAACTGAAACTATTTACCCCTCGTAACTGGCCTGGCATAGAAAGTGATATCCACATTCCTACACGTGCGTGAAAAGCCCAAAAAATATCAAAATCTTATCAAAACGTCCACATGTCATCATTCAATTGGATTTTAACAACTAATTGTATTCAATTACTTTTTTTTTTTAATATTTATATAGTTTTTATTTTTTTCTTTACTTTTTTATGTGTTTTCCTCTTCTTCTTTTTTCTCCTCATCTTTGTCTTCTTTCATCTTTTCTCCTCTCTTTCTTAACTTCATCTTTAATTCCTTAGCTCAATTTCTTCTCTAACCTCCATGAATTCATCGTTGAGTTTACATATATACTTATCCTTTTAACTTTTTTTTTTTCTTTTTTCTCGACATTTTGTTGTAGGTAGTTGAAAATCAAATTGAACTGGGGGTTGCTTGAATTTTACAAAATTGAGTTCTGGGCATCTTGAATTTCACGAGTTGAGTTTTGAATTTCTTGTATTTTACTGAATTGCGTAGTGGATTTCTTGAATTTTGCAAATTGAGTTATGAATTTATCAAATTTTACAAAATTGAATTGGGGGTTTCTTGCATTTATGATTTGCTTGAGAAAATTATAAATTCAATTCGAGAAAATTCGATTGTGTTTATGATTGTGGGTTTATGATTTGCTCGAATTTGGGGGTTATGATTTGGGTTTTTTTCTTATTGGGTTATGATTTGCTCGAATTTTATCGAATTGGATTTGGTTTTTTCGAATTTTACAAAATAGCGAAAGATTGTGAAGCGGTGAAAAAATTAAAGTTATTTTGTTTGTTTGATTCGGGTTGCTTTGATCCTATCAAATTTATTTTTATCAATAAATGGGCTTTGCCAGATTTAAACTAAAAAACAAAGATTGAAGTTGGTAATTGAAGAAGCAGCAGTAGGCTAGAGCTAGTGCAAATACTGAAAAAAATTGATGGAGCTGACTTCCACTTCCAATGGTGACTTCAATCGGACTTCTTTTAAATTTTTGAGCTAGTTGTCTTCCTGTTATTTTCTTTCTCCTTTTCTCTTTTCTTGTTTCTCAAATTCTTGATAACCAAGACAATCATGGTTTTTCCGGCAATGTGACTTTCCCAAAAACAAAATCTGGTTATGATGTTTGAAGGGGTAAATAATTTTATTTTTAAATAGTATAGGTGTATATTAGGTCACTTCTGTTAATAGAACTTTATTGAAAGGAAGAAAGGCTAAGGTTTACAATATAATCTGAAAAGCCTGAAACTAACTAAACAAAAGTAGGCTATATATACATAGCCAATAACCTAAAGGTCCATAAACTAAAGGCCCAATAACATATGGGCTAACATCCCCCCTCAAACTCACAATGCAACAGCAATAAGCATTGAGAGTTTGTCACACAAAAAACGAAATCGAGACGCCGACTGAGCCTTCGTAAAAAGGTCAGCAATCTGCAAAGACGATGGAACAAAAGGAAGCGATATGGTCCCGAGCTGTAAATGATGACGGGTGAAGTGACAATCAATCTCAATGTGCTTCGTACGCTCATGGAAGACAGAATTCTTTGCAATTTGTACCGCACTTTTGTTATCACAATGCAGGGGAGTAGGCATAGAAATGTGAACCCCCATATCTGCAAGAAGCCAACGTAACCAAATAATCTCACATGTAGTCACAGCCATAGCACGATACTCAGCCTCCGTGGAAGATCTAGAGACAACATCTTGTTTCTTGCTCTTCCACGAGATTAAAGAGTCTCCAAGAAACACACAAAAACCAGTGGTGGATTTACGATCATTGTGATCTCCATCCCAATCAGCATCACTATAGGCTCGCAACTCGAGAGATGACGTCGAGGGAAACAAGAGATTCTGAAACTGAGTGCCACGAAGATACCTTAGAATACGAAGTACAGCTCCCCAGTGCACAGAAGTAGGAGCAGTAACAAACTGGCTAACAACATGAACTGCATGTGCTATATCTGGACGAGTAACCGTAAGATAAACCAAACTACCCACAATAGTCCGATAAAGACTCGGATCTGATAATGGAACACCATCACTAGGAGAGTAACGTGCATTGGTTTCAAGGGAAGTATCTACAGTCCTGTTGTCAGAAAGACGCGCCCGTGTAAACAAGTCAGATATATACTTAGTCTGAGAAAGAAGATACCCTTTCTTAGACTGAGCCACCTCAATACCCAGAAAATAACGCAGCAAGCCCAAGTCCTTCATTGCAAATCGATGAGCCAAATCATACTTCAATAACTCAATACCACTATGATCATCACCAGTAATAATCATATCATCTACATATAAGGACAATAGAATTCGCCCTGCACTTGTACATCTAACAAACAATGCTGAATCATGGTTACTCGGGACAAATCCAAGGGAAGTAATAACAGTGGAGAATTTCTCAAACCAAGCACGAGGGGCTTGTTTGAGACCATATAAAGCTTTTCGAAGCCGACAAACTTCACCTGGCTGGTGGTCAATACCTGGGGGAGGAGTCATATAAACTTCCGCGTGGAGATCACCATTCAGAAAAGCATTCTTGACATCCATCTGAAATATCTTCCACTGTCGAACGGATGCAACAGCAATCATAGTGCGAACAGTCGTCATCTTTGCTACGGGGGAAAAAGTCTCCTCATAATCCATACCATATTGTTGTGAATACCCTTTTGCCACAAGTCTTGCCTTGTATCGCTCAACAGACCCATCAGATTTTGTTTTTATCTTATACACCCATCGACAACCAATCGCATGCTTACCAGGTGGGAGAGTAACCAAATCCCATGTATGTGTATGATGAAGAGCAGCAAGTTCCTCGGCCATAGCATTCTGCCAAAGAGGATCAGACACAGCCTCTCTATACGACTCAGGTTCAGACAGATGATGTATGTTTGCAATAAAGGAAGCAAATGAGGCTGAATATGTAGAATAGTAAAAATCTGGCAGTTTGGTGGACTTACAAGGTCGAGTAGACCTCCTCAGAGGTGGTGGGTCTCCAGTCTCAACAGTCGAAGGAGCATACTCAGGCACAGGCGAGGCTGAAGCACTATCAGGTGGCACACCAGATGGCATGGATGAATCCGGAACTGGAACCTCTATGTCAATCCCAAAGGGATCAATAAGCCGAATATCTGACTTTGTCACATCATGGGTTTTAGCTGGAATGGAATAAAAAGGAATATGTTCCAAAAAAGTGACATGTCGTGAAACATATAATTTCTGACTTACAGGATCATAGCAACGATAGCCTTTTTGTCCAATACCATACCCCAAAAACACACATATAGCTGATTTTGACCCTAACTTATTTCGTTCAACATGAGGACGAAGAACAAAGCAAGTACATCCAAAAACTCGTAATGCAGAATAATTCGGCGGGTGACCATATAGTTTCTCAAACGGAGACATCCCTGAAGTCAATGCAGTAGGAATACGATTAATCACATATACAGCAGTTAGAACTGCTTCTCCCCAAAAAATACTAGGAACCTCTGCAGACAAAAGTAAAGAGCGTGCTGTCTCAACAATATGACGATGTTTTCTTTCTGCCAGACCGTTCTGCTCAGGAGTGTCGGTACAAGATGACTGGTGTATGGTACCATCAGAGGCAAGTAACTGAGTGAAGTCATTGGAGGTATATTCACCCCCTAAGTCACACCTGAAACACTTTATCACAGCTGAATGTTGTGTTTTAACAAGGCCTCTAAAGTTGTTGTAAATGCCAAAGAAATCAGATCTGCGTTTCATAAGATACACCCAGGTATAACGAGTATAGTCATCTATAAACGAAACATAATAGGTCGATCCACCCTTAGTGGATACTGGCGCTGGTCCCCATACATCAGAATGAATAATGTCAAAAGGAGCAACAGAATAAGACACACTTTTATTAAACGGTAAGGCAGAAAATTTTGCCAGTTTACAACCACTACAATCTGAAATATCACTAGTGTTCACATGACCCAAAGCACCACTAGAGACCAAAAAACGTAAACGTGAAACTGACACATGTCCTAATCTGGAATGCCAAAGATAAAACTGAGAAGACAAAGGACTCAAACGAAAAGAAGATAAATCTATGCTAGAGGCAGCAACGACAGACACTTTGAGATTCTCCAAGACATAGAGTTCCCCCAACCTACGGCCGGTCCCAATCACCCTCTGAGTGTGTTGGTCCTGTATAACACAAACAGAATCAGAAAAAAACACCCAATTACCAGCCTTACACAACTGACTGACCGAAACAAGATTTAAAGCAAGTTTGGGAATGTAATAAACATCAGAGAGGACAATGTGAGGGGTAGTAACAGAACCAACACCCTCGACTGACATAGGTACAGCACTCGCGGACATAACAGAGATTGGTAAAATGGGTGACAAAGAACCAAACGATGACAAATGAGGGGACATGTGATGAGACGCACCAGAATCCAATATCCACAAGGAGGAAGGAATACCTGAGGTACTAGAAGAAACTGAACCCGAATGAGACATAGATGCTGACATGGCCGTAGGATTAGAAACGAAGAACTGTCTGAACTGTTCGAAAACCTGGGGATCCAACGCAGAAGGTGGCATAGTGCTAACAGACTCAACATCTACAGATGGTGCAGCAGCAGCGAACTGTGGAGGACGAGATGACCACGGAGGAGCACCAGAGGAGCGTGACGGAGACTTTTGCTGCCCATATTTCTGTTGCTGCCCAGATTGAGGCTGTTTGACCTTGTTAAGTAACAACGGACACTGAGCCTTCCAATGATTTTTCTGTTTGCAGAATGCACACTCATCAAATGCAACTTTAGGAGATTGTCGAGTCTGAGTACGGGGTGGCCTAGACTGATCAGTTGAAGCAGCAAACACGACAGGAGTAGTAGTTACTTTAGACCCTTTATCCACTTGAGACTTGATACGAGTCTCCTCTGCAATCAGTTCATGAACCACAGAATCAACAGTAGGGAGGGGAGATCGATGAAGGATTGTTCCACGTAGGCCCTCAAAGTCAGAACGGAGTGCCATCAAAAACTGAACCAAGCGTTGCTCTTCCCGTCTAGCAATGTACGGTCCAAAACCTTTTAACTCTGCAGATTCAGTAAGTGCCAATTGATCCCACAAATCCGACATGGCAGCATAAAAATCTTGAATACTGAGATCATGCTGTTGAAGAGCACGGATATCATACTCCAACTGGTACTGCTTAGCAAAATTAGACTGAGTGTACAGTCTTTCCAAATGATCCCAGACCTCCTTTGCTGTGTCATACTTAGCCAATTGCATACCAATTGACTGAGTTACAGAATTGTTAATCCAAGTGATAATCTTGGAGTTATTAGTTTCCCATAAGTCCACCAACAAATCAAAATTTTCAGTTTTATCATCGATAGGTCTTGGTTTTACTCCAGTGATATAACCCCACATATTCTTCCCACGAAGAAAATTCTTCATGACATAACTCCAATAGGCATAGTTCTTATCATCTAATTGAGTACTAATGGACTGGAGAGAATCATCCTTTCCAGTCATTGTAAACACAGCAACACACAAACAATTCAAAAAACAAAAAGATGCAAAACCCTAGGTTGAACAATTCCGAACGAACAACAATGGCAGCAAGCAAAAGAACGAAAGACGAACAATACCAGACAGCAAACGAAGACAGCAACAAATCAATCCAACCAAAAACCCAACGAAAACAGCGAACGAATACAGCAGCACCTCAAAAAAAAAAAAAAATTCGGGGCTCCGCCCCGAACCCCGAACGGGGGCGCGCTGCCCCCCGTACCCCCCCAGCGAACTCACCGCGGAGTTCGATCCGCGCAGTAGGTGCCTGCTACAAAATCTTCAACCAACAAATCAAAGGACATGGATCGAACTAGCTTTGATACCATGTTAATAGAACTTTATTGAAAGGAAGAAAGGCTAAGGTTTACAATATAATCTGAAAAGCCTGAAACTAACTAAACAAAAGTAGGCTATATATACATAGCCAATAACCTAAAGGTCCATAAACTAAAGGCCCAATAACATATGGGCTAACAACTTCAATAGTTTAGGTGTGTCTTCGACTTTTCAAGTATAGTTTGGAGTGAAAATGATAACTTTTCTCATACTCTCAACGCCAGGACAATTCTGAGTACCATGAAAACCACCGAAAAGACGATTATTTCCAATGTGAAAGTTGAAGTGTTTGGCATCAACAGAAGAGGTCCCAAATGGTCCATAAGAACCTTTATTTGTAACAAATTTTATAGTTTGTATAACTGTTGACAGGCAATCATTTGGATATCCATAGGAACCACTTAAGCAGCAAGTAAGAAACTCTGATGAATCAAAGACCATTCCACAGATGTTAAAACAGGAATTAACCTCATGCTTGTTTGATGAAACTAAATTTCCATTCTCACGGTAGATGAATTGAAGTGAATCAATTGAGTCTTGTCTGTAGTAAACGTTAATTCCAACAACTTGGTCACGTCCCTTTTCATCCCAAATAATTCCATCACCACGTTGATCTCCCACTGGACCAACTTTGGTCATAATTAGTTCTCTCTAATTATTTCTGAATTGGGGTTATTTGGAAGAACTAGCTAGCTAGAGGAGCTTCAACTTCTATGGGATGGTTTAGTGTATAAGAAAGGTTAGTATGCATTGGGTAAATAGATTTATAGTTGAAATTGACTTAAAAAGTGATACTAGGAAGTTAAAGAGGCTGTGTGAGAAACAATGGCACGTGAACCCATTTTCATTTAATTAATCCATTCATCTCAATTTATTTATTCAGTAATTTCTTTTTAGTAGTTTTCTTTTTTTTTGTGTGTGAGATAATTTGACTACTTTTAAAAGATAAATTAAATTAAATTAATTTAATTTTTAAAATTAAAATTTAAATATTCAAAAGCTATATGAAAAGTATTATAAATTATACTTTTTCTCTTTTCAAATTGATTAAGAAATGCATCTTAAAATCTTGATCAAAATTTGTGTTGTTTAACTCTAAAAAGGAAAAAAAACAATTAAAAAAATGGAAAGAGTATTATTTTTAATGTGATTCTTAATTCAAAATTAAAAATATATAAAATGTACTAAAAATTCTTTAATTTATAATATTAAATATGTCATGTTAAAAATTAAAATTAAAAAGAGAAGTTACACAAACGAAATGAGATGAAGGGAGTATTTCTTTTCCAAATGTCATTATATTATTTATTATTACTAATTGTGATATAAATTCTAACAAAATAAGTAAAATAAAATTAAAAACAAAAGTAAAAGTTAAAAAAGGAGATAAGAAAAGATAAATAGAAAAACACAAGGACGCCATTTTTGTTCAATTTCGTTCAGAGCTCTCTGTGGCTGTACAGAATTTGAAGCAATTAGGTTCTCATTTCATTGATTTTACAGTCATTTTAATTTGTAATCTTTTAATTTATCGTGTTCTATGATTCAAACATGTGAATTAAGTGTAGGAAGCAAAAATAACTTAAAAACTAGAAAAGGCTCATGGCCATATTTAGGATTGGTTAACCATAGATTTCTCAAGTAGTTTCTGAAAAAAAAAACTTAATAAATAATGTTTGGTTATAAAATTTGCCATTATTGGCAAATTTATACTACAATTCAAAATGTGTAAAGACACAAAATTGAAAAATGAAATTACTAAAATACTCATAAATAGTTGAGTGATGGTTTTACCCTCTAATTTAACAATGCTACTCTAATTTTTGGCTCCAACAGGTCAATTTACCTTTCACTTAATTACTCTCTCTGTTTCATATTAGTTGACCTTCTTTCTAAAAATATTTGTTTTAATTTAATTGTTTAAATTCTAAAATCAAGAGTATTTATACGTATGTTGCTCATTTTACTCTTGATAGAAATACTAAGTAGCCGTTTGGCTATGAAAACTAAAATTTTTCGGAGTTAGGGTTAAAGTTGGGGTTGAGATTGAAGTTGGAGTTGTGTTTGACATGTCTTTTTTGAATATTTTTTTTCTTACTTTTGAAAAAAATTAAATATAATTTTATACCCCAACTTTACAAACTATCAAAATCACCCAACTAAAATTTACCTACTAACGGAAAAAGAACACAATTAGCCACTTTTATAAAAATAATTACATATACATGGCCATATTTAATGAATTTCAATTATGACATATATAATATTTACACTAGTAGCCGTTTTCTCATATTTGAAAATTTTAAATATGGATGTTATATTAGCATATCACTGCTTCCTATTTTTTAGGTAACAGATATTATTTCAAACAAATTAATTTTTTTAAGAATTTATTTAATTTGTTTCCTTTATTTTCTATTCCTAAAAAATAGGAAATGATGAGTTGTTATTAAATTTTAGAGTGCCGCTAATTTATTTCTTTAATTTTCTTATACATGAAAGATTTTATTGTGTGTGAATAAATTATTTCCATAAAAAACATATTTTGCATATTTATCGTATATTATATCATATATCATAAATATATAAATATGCTTAATATATTTCTTTATACTTTGTATATTTATATATGTGTGTATATGGTATATCCATGGTATAAATTCCATATATAACATACTTTGTATATTTATGTTATAAATATGCTTAATGTATTTCTTAATACTTTGTATATTTATATATGTGTGTATATGGTATATACATGGTATAAACTTTATATATAACATATTTTGTATATTTCTGCTATAAATATAATACTTTATATATTTATGGGTATAAATATAATACTTTGTGTATAAAGATACCAAGTATTATGATATATAAAGATAACAGTTGCAGTTTAAGGTATAAATTTGTTAAACTGGACATATTTTTTTATGAAAAATATGTATCACCGATTTATATTTTTAACATATATATGGTATAAACTATTTATATTTGAATAGTATAATAAAGATGTATACAATATAATATATATAATCAAATTAAAAATGAGAATAATTTGTGGCAGTGGTAAACTAATATACTACAACTTTATTAATTCCATAAATATAAAAAATAATTATCCATTATTAATTACTATACGACTATAATTCATTAAACGTCTGCGTCACAACAAAAAAATTATTATTATTATTATTATACTACTGAATCTATTAGTAAAGTTGCAGAATTTTATGGTATTGAAAGAAAAGTTATATGTATTGCTTTTGATAATGCTTCTAACAACAACACTGCTATTAAAAAGTTAAAAAATGATCTATCTCCGCTGTTACCTGAAATATTTCACGTTAGGTGTATCTGTCATATATATAATTTAATTGTAAGAGATGATCTTGAATTTTTTGAGTTTTATATTAAAAAAATCTGGCTTGCTGTTGGCTTTATTCAAGAAAATAACCGAAAAAAAAAGAATTAGAGAATTTAAAGTTAAATGTGAACAAAATAAACTTACACCGATATTTATGCCTGAAGAATATGATATTAGATGGAATGCTACGTATGATTATTTAAAAACTTGTCTTGCTTATAAAGTTCTTATTACATTGACTTTTAACCAATTTTGTGGTTCATTTGCTAATTCGGTTGAATGTATGCTAAATGATTCTGATTGGGCAAAATTAATGATCTTGTTAAGTTTTTGTAAAAAAATTATATAGCTACAATTGGATTTTTTGGTGTTTATTATCCTACTGTTTGTAATATTTTAGTATATTTAGCCGATATTTCTGGTTTGCTCAAAGAATTTAAGAATAAAGAAGGTTATAAAGAAACTGTTAGTGCTATGTTTGTTAAATTTAAAAAAAAAAATCGATTCCCCCTATTTCAGTGACAGAGCTAGAAATTTTAGGAATGGTGTTCAATAAAATAGAATCTCCATTAAAAATATTTAAATGGTTGCAACCGCTGGGGATCGAACCCGTGTACAGGCCCACCTTTGGTTTTTACTGAACACTTATACCACTAAGCTACATCTCTTAGATGTGCAAGATTGTTCAAACCTTTATATTTAACCAAATAGATTAGCATTTTATCTATATACACGATATAATTTTCCGGCAAAGGTTGTTCACCTAACCGCCCTTGGTACAAGGTGGCTCCGTCCCTGCCCTATTTACTTCGTTGGTGCTATACTAAATCCATGTATAAAATTTACTACTATGTGCCACTTTAGTACTCTTATTTATTTTAACTTAGAGATAAATGTTAACAATGATTATGAAGATGAAGAACAAGAACAACCAGATTTGTCTACGACTATGGGTGATGCGAACATTTACTTAGAAAAATTATATAACCATTATGCCGATTTACTTGATGTAGATGTACCGACAAATATCACTCCAACTGTCGCTCCTCATACTCCCGAAGAGCCATCATCCTCTAAAAAAGTAGCACATAGTGATTTTCCTGATCACTTTTATGATTTAAATATTTGGAACAACGTTAAGGCAGAAACTTACACAACAACTTCTCGGGAAGAGCTTAAATATTATCTTCGAATGTCGGTAAAGGATCGTAAACGACGGATCAATGTGTTGGATTAGTGGGAGAATAATGAAAGACAATATCCTATGCTTTCAAGATTAGCTAGAGATATATTGAATGTTCTAATGTCAACCATTGCATCGAAGAGCGCTTTTAGTCAGGGACAACAACAACTTGGTGACAACCGACAGTTATTGGGGAGCAATGATATGAATGTTCTAGTTTGCCTCAAAAATTAGAGTAGGGCGGAACGAAGAAATCAAGGAATAAAGGTGGAGCCGAAAGACGAACAAAATCTTAAAGAAATTATGACTTTCAAGGGAGAACTCAGCACAATCAAGTCCAATGCATGATTTTGCCCCCATTGATTTTGACTGTCCTATGCCAGTTCCCATTAATATTAACATAAATGAGTTGGAAAAAATGATGCAAAATTTATAGATTTTTTATTCATGTAAATTATAAATTTTGAATCATTTTGTAATCAATAAAATACAACATTCATTCACTCCTTACTTATAATTTTTTTCATTTAAATTAAATTTCTAGTTTGAATTAAATACTTAATTTTAATATATTACTAATTTACTATCAAACTTTACACTAAGTAATAGACAATGAAACATAACAAACATATATACACATAATGAAATAATAAATTTCTTTTAAGTCCAAAACCTCAAGTATTATTATAATAAGTAGCATATTTTCTATAGTCTCTAAATTATATATATTTAATATTTTAACGTATACATATAGTGTATATAGTTTGTATATATATCGTTTCAACTTTCAAGTGATATTTTAAGTATTATATCTTCTACATACACATTTTTTATAAATTAAAATAGTATATATTTAATGCGTATATGTTTTTAAAGTAGTATAATATGTAGTGTATATATGACTATATGTTATATGTGTATATATTTTCTAAAGTAGTATGTATGTATTATATAGTGTATATATGTTGTATGTATTTTATTTAAAGTAGTACATATATTATATGGTATGTATATATGTGTATATATTTTCAATAGACTCTAAAATAATATTTATTTAACGTATACATGTGTATATGTTTTCTAAAGTAGTAATTATATAGTGTATATATGTTGTATGTATATTATTTAAAGTAGTACATATATTGTATCGTACGTATATATGTGTATATATTTTCAAAAGACTCTAAAGTAGTATATATTTAACGTATACATGTGTATATGTTTTCTAAAATAGTATGCATATAGTGTATGTATGTTGTATGTATATTATTTAAAGTAGTACATTTATTATATCGTACGTATATATGTGTACATATTTTGTATACACTCTAAAGTAGTATATATATTTAACGTATAGTCGTATACATGTGTATATGTTTTCTAATGTAGTATATATATATATATATAGCGTATATATGTTGTGTGTATATTGTTTAACATATTTAATATATATATATATATATATATATGTGTGTGTGTGTGTATGTGTGTGTGGATATATATAGTATATATTGAAAAAAAGTTAATTTCATTTTTTTTAATTTTTGACCGGGTTGGACTGGTAAACCCATAATGGGCCGGTTCTGATTTATTTTTTGAAAAATTAGTGTTGGGCCCAAAACCAGATCGGCCCGTTAACACTGGCCCGAAACCAAACCGACCCACGAATTGGTAAAAAAATGGATCGGATCTGGGTTGACCCGGCCCGGCCCCGTTGACAGACCTAATAGCAGTCAATTAATAAAAAACGGAAGGAGTATAATATTTTCTATTATATAGAAGAGGTGGTTTCGACCACCTCACATGTAATTATCAAAAAATCCCTCCATTCCCACTTAATTACATATTATATCATAATATATAATAATTTCTTTATTTCATCATAATGGTTTAAATATTTAATATATTCTATTAATTTATATTAATTAACTATTACTACATATTGGAAGTAATTTTTTTTTATTTAATTAGCTATCATGTTCAAAACTAATTTGTTACCACAAATCACAATAATTAATAACTTAAAATATTTAAAAGAAATATAGAAATTTTATTGACTATCATTATTTTAGCAATGCTACATAAATTGAGATAAAAGAAAAAGTACTGCAAATCATAATAATTAACAACTTAAAATATTTAAAAGATATATAAAAATTTTAGTTGATTCTCAAAATTGTATCGAAACCACATAAGTTGGGACACTATTATACAGAAGAGGTGGTTTCGACCACCTCTCATGCAATTACCAAAAAACCCCTCCACTCCCACTTAATTACATACCATGCCCCAAATATATAATAATTCCCTCGTTTCATCATAATAGTTTAAATATTTAAAATATTCTATTAATTTATATTAATTAACTATAACTACATATTGGAAGTAATTTTTTTTTATTTATTTAATTGAGT
Organism: Capsicum annuum; assembly: GCF_002878395.1. NCBI lineage: Eukaryota > Viridiplantae > Streptophyta > Magnoliopsida > Solanales > Solanaceae > Capsicum > Capsicum annuum. The sequence goes on along the minus strand of NC_061113.1, from coordinate 18,903,398 downwards.
ATCATGTTCAAAACTAATTTGTTTCCACAAATCACAATAATTAATAACATAAAATGCTTAAAAGACATATATAAATTTTATTGACTCTCATTATTTTAGCAATGCCACATAAATTGAGATAAAGGAAAAAGTATTGCAAATCCTAATAATTAACAACTTAAAATATTTAAAAGATATATAAAAATTTTAGTTGATTCTCAAAATTGTATCGAAGCCACATAAATTGGAACAAAGAGTAAATATATTATTTGATAATTAATTAAAAGCTATTATAAATCACAATAATTAATAATTTAAAATACTTTTTTTAAAAATAGATAAAAGTTCTATTCAACTCTCAAAATTTTATAGGTGCACCATAAATCATGACAAAATAAAAAGTTATCTTAATTAATTGCAACTAAATATTTAAGGTAAATCAATTTTAATATTTTAATTGACTTTTATATAGAAAATTAATCTATTTATTTATTTATTTATTTTAGTAAATTTAAATTTAAAATTATATTTTTCTTATATAGAAATACTAATATTTAAACTTAACTTCAAATTTATAAAGTTCAAACTTAATAAATTTAATTTAATAAAATAAATTTCTAATGAATATTTTCTTAGAATTTGTGTTGGGTCAATATGTATCAGGTTAAAAAGAAATAAAGAAAAATACATCGTAAAATTTTATTATTGTGAAAGATAAATATAATGTACTATCCAATAATGTTTAATAATATCATATTTTGCATATGCAAATATAACATCTCGTATTTAATTAATATACTATTTCAGTGAATTATTGATGATTACTATTGGATATAATAAAATTATATTAATTTTTATAGTAATCATATAATCAATCGCTCTTAATTAATTAATATGAGTCATCTAGGTATTAAGAAAATAAATAATATTTAATGAAAAATAAAATAGACATAAAATGTGAAATTAACTCTTAACATTTTAAATTAAATTTTCGTCTTTCGAACAATGATTTTACTATATCACCTCTTATTATAAGTCATTTATGTATTAGAAAAATAAGAATAACAAAATGATATCTCAACATAAAATATTTGATTGACTATCAAAATTATATTAGTGTCACATAAAATGGGACGGGACAGAAAAAGATATAAAACAACATATATTATTTGAAAATGAAATAAAAAGTGTTGTAAATAACAATAATTAACAAAAAAATTTAAAAAAATTGACTGATTTCTGCTGCTTCAATCGTGATTTTAATGTATCACCCGTAATTAATTATTATAAGTCACTTATGTCTTGAAAAATTAATAATATTGAATCCATGATTTTACTATATATATATA
>NC_061113.1:18867819-18901970 GCF_002878395.1 Capsicum annuum | reverse complement strand
TAATAAATATTAATAATTACATTTTACTATATCACCCCTAATTAATTATTATGGTCATTTAAGCATTGTGCCACATAAGTTGAAATAGAAAAATATTATAAATCACAATGATAAAAAATTTAAATTATTTTTAAAATATAATTGACTATCGTCGACACAAAACCCTGGACAAGGACAGTAGCATATATTATTCAAAAATTACATAAAAAGTATTATAAATTACAATAGTTAACAACTTAAAATATCTAAAAATAATTTAATATGTTATATAATTCAAAAAAACATGAAAAATACTAGAAATCACAATAATTAACAACTTAAAAAATTTAAAAGATATAAAATATTTTATTGACTCTTGAAATTATATTAGTGTGACTGAAATTGAAATAGAAGAAAAGTATTATAAACCACAATAATTAGAAACTTAAATTATTTTTAAAATATAAGTGACTATCAATGCCACAAAAATTTGGACAAGAAAAGTAACGTATATTAATTTGAAAATTACATAAAAAATATAATAAATTACAATAGTTAACAATTTAAATTATCTAATTACATATTAAAATAACATATGTTGAACTTATGTTAGAATCCGAATTAATCCTAGAAAACATATGCAATTTTTTTATTAAAAAATTTATTTAAATATATCAAGATTAAAAAAATAAATAAATATCTTAATGTTGGCCCATAGTAACACGGTCATGCTCCTTTAGTTGCATTGAATAAAAGTTAAGTAGACCACTACTTGGCCGGCTGCATGCTCAATAACTGCACCATATTCAATGTTTTGCTTTCATATTCTAATGGTTATGCACAACTTTAGAATGCCTGTTTAATGTTTTAGAGGTCTTTTCAACTTTCAACAATAAATATAAACTTTGAAATAATAAATTTGAGATGTTGAACCAACTCCAGTCTCCATATGGTCAGAATCCACCTGTATGCATTCTCCATAATGCAGTACTCCAATACCCGTAAATATGGGTGTTAAGTGGATCGGGCTGGGTCAATCCAGACAGCTCGTGAGAGTTATCCGGGTTGTGGGTCGGTTTGTATTCGGGCTTGGTTAAATGGGTCGGATCGATTCCAGGCCCAATAGTAAAAAATTTCAAAACAATCCTAATTCGGCCCACTTAATCCAACCCGGTCCAATCCATCTAAATTCGGCTAAAACCAGTTAAAACTTCGGTCAAAACCGGTGAAAAGGAAAAAAAAAAGTTTTTTCTCTATTATACGCTATATATATCCATCTATATACATTTTAAATACGTTAAATAATAGATATACACTATATATATAGCATATACTACATTACTATTTAAAAAATATATACACATAATACATATACACCATTACACATGTAATATATACGTACCATAGAAGGTATATACACATATATACGTACCATTCAATATAAATATACTACTTTAAGTAAAATATACTACAATATACACACACACACACTATATAGTTATATACTAATTTGTAAAACATATACACATGTATACGTTAAATATATATGTCTATAGAAGATATATACACATATATACGTACCATTTAATATATACATACTACTTTAAATAAAATATACTACAATATATATTCACACACTATATATATATATATAGTTATATACTAATTTATAAAACGTATACACATGTATATGTTAAATATATAGTACTTTAAAAATTATATACACATTTATACATACCATTCAATATATACATACTACTTTAAATAAAATATACTACAATATATACACACGCACTATATATATAGTTATATACTAATTTGTAAAATATATACACATGTATACATTAACTATATACGTCTATAGAAGATATATGCACGTGTATACATATCATTCTGTATATACATACTACTTTAAATAAAATATACTATAATATATATACTACAATATACACACACACACACTATATAAATAGTTATATACTAATTTGTAAATCATATACACATGTATACGTTAAATATATACGTCTATAGAAGATATATACACATGTATACGTACCATTCAATATATATACATACTACTTTAAATAAAATGTACTACAATATATACACACACACTATATAGTTATATACTAATTTATAAAACATATACACATGTATATGTTAAATATATACGTCAATAGAAGATATATACACATGTATATATACTATTCAATATATACATTCTACTTTAAATTAAATATACTATAATATATATAGTACAATATATACACACACTATATATATATATATAGTTATATACTAATTTATAAAACATATACACATGTATACGTTAAATATTTAGTACTTTAGAAAATATATACACATATATACATACCATTCAATATATACATACTACTTTAACTAAAATATACTACAATATATATACTACAATATATACACACACTATATATAATTATATATATAGTTATATACTAATTTATAAAGCATATACATGTATACGTTAAATATATACGTCTATAGAAGATATATACACATGTATACGTACTATTCAATATATACATACTACTTTAAATAAGATATACTACAATATACACACACACTACATATATATAGTTATATATTAATTTATAAAATATATACACATTTATACGTTAAATATATAGTACTTTAGAAAATATATATACATATATACATACCATTCAATATATAAATACTAATTAAAAATATATGTACTTCTTTAAATAAAACATATGTTACTTAATATAATAAATTAATAATACTTTATAGTAATTTAGTAATATATTAAAACTAAGTATTTAATTTAAACTAAAAATTCAATTTAAATCATTAAATGGAAAAAATTACAAAGTAAGGACTAAGGAGTGAATGAATGTTGAATTTTATTGATTGTAAAATGATCCAAAATTTATAATTTAATAGATGAAAAATCTACTAATTTTGCATCATTTCTTCAACTCATTCATGTTAATATTAATGGGAACTTCCATAGGATAGTCAAAGTCAATGGGGGCAAAACCATGCATTGGACTTGATTTTGCCGAGTTCTCCCGTGAAGTCAAAATTTCTTCAAGTCTCTGATTGCCGTTCGGCTTCACTTTCATTCCTTGATTTCTTCGTTCGGCTCTAATCCAATCTTTAAGGCAAACTAGAACATTCATTGCATTGCTTCCCAATGAATGTCGGTTGTCTCCAAGATGTTGTCATCCCTAACTAAAAGTGTTCCCCAATGAAACGGTTGACATTAGAACATTCAGGATATCTCTAGCTAATCTTGAAAGCACAAGATATTGTACTTCATTATTCCTTCACCAATCCAACGTGTTAATCCGTCGTCTGCGATTCTCTATTGACGATCGAAGATAATACTTCAGCTTTTCCCGATAAGTTGTTGTGTAAGCTCCCTCCTCAACACTGTTCCAACAAGGTAAATCATAAAAGTGATTAGGAAAACCACTATGTGCCGACCTTTTAGAAGATGATGGCTCCTCGGGAGGACGAGGAGCGACAATTGGAGTGGTATTTTTCGGTACAGCTAAATCAACTAAATCAGCATGGTGGTTATATAATTTATCTATGTAAGCGTTCACATCGGCCATAGCCGTCCACAAATCAGGTTGTTCTTGTTCTTCATCATCAGAATCATTGTTAGTATTTATTCCTAAGTTAGCATAAATAAGACTACTAAAGTAGCACATAATACTATATTTCATGCACGGATTTAGCATAACATCAACCAAGTAAATAGGGGAAATAAAAAAAAAATTAAAATTTAGCAAACATGACACCAACAACTTCTTTATAACCTTCTTTATTTTTATATTCTTTGAGCAACAACAACAACAACAACAAACCCAGTGTATTCCCACCTAGTGTGGTCTGGGGGGGGGGGGGTAAGATGTACGCAATCCATACCACTACTTCAGGAGAATTAGAAAGGTTGTTTCCGATAGACCCCCGACTCAAGACAAGGAGTAATAAATAAATACTTAATAAAGCATGGAACAAGATGTCAAGACATAAATACGCCACTCACAAGGAATAATAAACAAAGAATAGTAACCACATTCATAATAAGACATGCAACAAAGTGTCTTAGCAAGAATAATACATCTACCAAGTAATGTCCTACCCCACGAGTCAAACTCGCACTAGCCTTCTATCCTAATTTGCGTCCTTCAAATCTTCCTATCTAAGGTCATGTCCTCAGTGAGCTGTAACTGCTCCATGTCCCGTCTGAACACCTCTCTCTAGTATTTCTTCGGCCTACCCCTACCCCGCCTGAAACCATCTAATGCAAGCTTCTCATACCTACAAACCGGGGCATCCGTGCCTCTCTTCATCACATGCCCAAACCATCTCAATCGGACTTCCCGCATCTTGTTCTCCACCGAAGCCACTCCAACCTTCTCCCGAATAGTCTCATTTCGAACTCTATCACCCCTATTAAGCCCACACATCCAATGCAACATTCGCATTTCTTCCACCTTCAATTTTTGAATGTGAGAGTTCTTGACTGGCCAACATTCCGCTCCATACAACATGGTTGGACGGACTGCCACCCTGTAAAATTTTCCTTTAAGCTTGGGCAGCACCTTCCTATCACAGAACACCCCCGAGGCGAACTTTCACTTGATCCATCCCGCCCCAATACGATGGGAGACATCCTCGTCAATCTCACCATTCCCCTGAATCATGGACCCCAGATACTTGAAACTATCTCTCTGATACACCATCTGGGAATCCAGCCTTACTACCACCTCGTCTTCCTGCCTCACGTCATTAAACTTGTATTCCAAATATTCTGTCTTGCTCCTGCTCAACCTGAACCCTTTAGACTCAAGGGTCTGTCTCCATAGCTCTAATTTATCATTCACACACCCCCGCGTCTCATCAATCAAAACTACATCATTTGCAAAAAGCATACACCAAGGCACCTCTCCTTGAATACGCCGTGTCAACACATCCATCACCAGAGCAAATAAAAACGGGCTAAGAGTGGAACCCTGGTGTAACCCCGTCAAAACAGAGAAATGCTCCGAGTCTCCTCCCGTCGTCCTCACCTGAGTCTTAGCTCCATTATACATGTCCTTGATTGCTCTAATATACACCACCGATACCCCACTCACCTCCAAGCATCTCCAAAGCACCTCCCTAGGGACTTTGTCGTGCGCCTTCTCCAAGTCGATAAACGCCATGTGCAGTTTTCTCTTTCTTTCTCTATATTGTTCCACCAGTCTCCGCACCAGGTGAATTGCCTCCGTTGTCGAGCGCCCAGGCATAAATTCAAACTGATTTTCCGAGATAGACACTATCTTCCTCAACCTCAACTCGACCACTCTCTCCCAAATCACCATATTCTTTGAGCAAACCAGAAATATCGACTATATATGCCAAAATATTACAAGCAGTAGGATAATAAGCACCGAAAAATTCAACCATAACTATATAAATTTTTTCCAAAAACTTAACAAGATCTTTAATTACAGCTCAGTTAGAATCATGTAGCATGCAGTGGGAAAAATCAGCAAACGAACCACAATGTTGGTTAAAAGATAGTGTAATAGGAACTCTATATTTATAACAAGTTTTCAAAAAATCATACATAGCATTCCATCTAGTTTCACATTCTTCAGGCATCACTATTGGTGCAAGTCCATTTTGTTTACATTTAAGTTTAAAGTATTTAATTCTATTTCTACAATTATTTCCTTGAATAAAACAAAAGGCAAACCAAATTTTTTCAATATATAGCTCAAAAAACTCAAGACCATCTTTTACAATTAAATTATATATATGATAAACACATTTAACATGAAAAATTTCAGGTAACGGCGGAGATAACTTAGATTTTAACTTTGTTATAGCAGTCTTATTGTTAGAAGCATTATCAAAAGAAATGCATAAGATTTTATTTTTAAAACTGTAATATTTTACAACTTTAACAATCGAATCAGCAATAAAATTTCTGGTATATTTACAATTTTTATCATATAAAAAAGCAAGAATACGTTTTTACATAACAAAATTACTATCTATCCCATGACAAGTAATGGTTAAATAATCATTTTTATTTATAGCACGACAAAGATTAGAAGTTAGGGACATTCTACACTGAATATTTTTTAGCAATGTTCATAAATAAAAACAATACTGTGAATGAAGTTTAAAAATGTCGGCCCTACAAGTACTTCTAGGAATACTATTAAACATAGGATTATTAATTGCTTGAATATAATGAATAAAGGCATTAGAAGAAGGAAAACTAAAAAGCAAACAACCCACAATTACCATTTTAGCTATTTCTTCCCGATCCCTCAATTTATTATACTTCTTTGTTACCTGATCGGTTGTTGGGTCCAATCTAGTTTGCGTTGGCCCACCAACATCCTGACCACCTTTTGCAATCAATAACTCTCTTTCGTGATTATAACTTATATGTCTCATTAACGCACCCGTACCCCCTTTCTTGCCTCCTCTTTTATGCTTATATATTTGTTGACAAATATTGCATTGCACCTCAATATCTGATATATGTTCAAAAAATTATCATGCTATACTAGTTGGTTTACGAGCTCTTAGGGCACGGGGAGGGAGATTAACCGATTCGGATCTAACGTTAGCATTTTCTACTGCGGGTGTCTCACCAATATTTTCATCATCTTCATCTAAATTAACTGCATCTATTTCATTTTCTTCTTCTATACTATAATTTTTCTGAGTTTCTACATAATCCATATCATGGGCATCTACACCTAAAGGTAGACCTACTTTTTCCTCAAAAGGTTGACTAAGCGATGCCGGAGGCACACGGGTATATCTACTACTTGAAGTACCTCTACCGCTAGTAATTTATTTTTTACTACCACTATCACTTCCGGGACAAAAAATTTTAACACCTTTACTAGCGAGGTTTCTTAATTTATCCATAATATAAACTAAACTAAAAAAATTTAAAACAAACAAATATAATAAAATTAAATATTTAATAATTAATACACTAAATAGAAATTAAACGTAAGAGATGGAACGACAATACCAAATTTTGAAAGTATCTGAAGGTTGCGACTTTAGAAGCTTCCACTCGTACTTTGTAATCACAAAATTAAAAAATTAAAGTGAACACTTTAGGAAATTAACTATATAGAATATTTGAGAATTGAGATTTGAGAGAGAATGAAATTTAAGAGAATGAAAAATTGTGTGGAAAATGATTTGAAAGTGTATGGTATTTATAGGAATTTTTTGGGGTTTAAAAAAATAATTTAATTGAAAAAAAAGTTTTCTTTTTTAATAAAAAGGAGATTTTAGCCGTTTTGGGCTCGCAATGGCTATATTACCGTTGGACCCAACGGCTATAATGGCCCAACGGCCCTTTTTTCAGAAATTCCATTCAAAAAAAAAAAAAAAAATTCTTAATCAACCGGGCCGATTAACCGGCGGGCCTGACTGGTTTTGGTTGGGCCAGGTTAACTCGGCCCAAAAAAATTAACCCAGTTCAGAATCAGGTACCCTACAACCCGTGGACTGACCGGGCCGGGTTGGTGTGGTGGGCTGATTCGGGCGGGGCCAAACAAGTCCAATTGACAGGTTTACCCGTAAACCTTGCACATAGAAGATTCATCCGTGACATTTGTTCACTACTTGGTAACAATCTCAATTGATACTTATCATTGGGTTGGCATCGTGAGAGCTTTTCCCAATTTTTGCTTTTTTGTCAAATGTTAGTATAAACAGTGGCGGATCCAGGGGTTGGGTGGGAGTTTCTGAAAACCTAGTAACTTTCGTGCAAATCTTCTATTTATATTGAGAAATTGGTAATATATAAAAATTATAAGCTAGAAACCCATAAACAAAGTGTGTAGTTGGTCTAGTGGAGCATACAAACTTGATATGGTTTTGTTGATCTCATTATTGTGGGTTCGAGTCCCCTTAGTTACTATTTGATTTTATGTTTTGTCCAATGTGGGAAACTCACAAACTTTAAATCCTAGATCCGGATATAACGAATTAGGAATGAACAGCCAATTATGACTTCTCCGGTTGGTGGTCTCAAGATAATTAGCTATAGTTTAGAAATATCTAGCTAGTTGTTAGAGCGGCTAGCTAGGTGAAGGAAGCACGCCAACGACTATTATATATATATATGCTCTCACGAAAATGACAAATGCAATATCAAATCGACAAAGGTTGGGATTGCGTATTAATTATGTTGGAGCATATTCACATGAATAGGATTACTTTTTCATCGAACTATATTATGAATCTGTTGTTAATGGTACTTTTGAATTCATTCTCTTCCTTAGGTAAACTAATTACTCTTTAACTGTATGATATTGCGGTCAAGTGTAAGCTTTTTGGAATTACTACTACTATTTTGCTGCTTGAAAAGTGTTAACGTCATACCTATCGCGTGTTTATAGAGAATTCTCTCTAGGCTTTTGGATTTTGGAGAGAACCAAAATATATTTGCATTTTGAAAATTTGATACACAATTCATATTTTACGAGAAAACTTAGTTTCTAACAAATACAAATTATATGTTTTTTTTGTGCAAAAAACAGTTTAAAGTTATATTTTGTTTTGCCACTGTCCTAATTTTGTACTTCACTGGATTACACAATGAAACTTCAACTTGATAAAAGTGCAGATTTTAAACGGCACAAATACAACAATCTTGCTTTTGAAGTTTGAACTAATACGGGATAAGAAAGCATACAACTTTGATACCTAAACCATAGGGTTATGATTACAAAAACAATTAGCATAGATATGCTACAACATGAAGAAATTGTGCACTATCATTAAGCCAGTATTTATAAAAGCCGTAACACAACATTAAAGGTTAATATTTACCTCAATTACATAATAACTATGAAAGAGCTAGGTCTAATAGAGGACACAGGAATAATAGTGTAGTAAGTCAAAAGTAGATCTATAGTGTAAAATAAAAACAAAACGAGCATGCATATCTCTAGCAAAATCAAAACGAACTAGCTATATTAATCTTCTTCTTTTTCATCCTTAATCTGGACGTCTTTAATTCAATGGAAAGGGCAGCTTCACATAGAACCCAATACTCTCAATTAATGGCTTTTCACTAGACCCATTGGTGGTGCCATGAAAGCCCCCAAATAACCTCCTTTCCACCAAAAAGTTGAAGTTGTAGTAATCACCAGTAAACCCATATGAACCGTAGGAAACCTTGATGGTGCAAAATATTTGAATTAACACTGATTGAACCATAAAAAACATAAATTCCAGCAACTTGGTCACGTCCCTTTTCATCCTAGACGTTTAAGGAATTATAGTCGTATAATTAATAATGGATAATTGTTTTCTACATTTATGGAATTAATAAAGTTGTAGCAGATTAGTTTACCACTGTCATAAATTATTATCATTTTTAATTTGATTATATATATTATATTGTGTACATCTTTATTATACTATTCAAATATAAATAGTTTATACCATATATATGTTAAAAATATAAATCAGTGATACATATTTTTCATAAAAAAGTATGTCCAATTTAACAAATTTATACCTTAAACTGCAACTGCTATCTTTATATATCATAATACTTGATATCTTTATACACAAAGTATACCAATAAATATATAAAATATTATATTTATTATAGAAATATACAAAGTATGTTATATACATCATATACACATATATAAATATACAAAATATAAACAAACATACTACGCATACTTATATATTTATGATATATGATATAATATACCATAAATATGCAAAGTATGTTTTACATAAAAATAATTTATTCACACACAGTAAAATCTTTCATTATAAGAAAATTAAAGAAATAAATTAGCGGTATCCTAAAATTTAATAACTCATCATTTCCTATTTTTTAGGAACGGAAAATAAATTAAATAAGTTTCTAAGAAAATAAATTTGTTTGAAAGATAATATTTGTTACCTAAAAAGAGGAAGCAGTGATCTGTTATTATAACATCCATATTTAAAATTTTCAAATGAGAAAACGACTATTATTGTAAATATCATATATGTCATAATTGAAATTCATTAAATATAATCATGTATATATAATTATTTTTATAAAAGTGGCTAATTGTGTTTTTTTCCCGTCAGTAGGTAAATTTTAAGTTGACTGATTTTGATAATTTGTAAAAGTCGGGGCATAAAATCATATTTAGAAAAGTACTTTCAAAAGTTAAAAAAAATAATTCAAAAAACACATGGTCAAACACAACTCTAACTCCAATTTCAACTCCAACTCTGAAAAAATATTTAACATGAGAAAAATGAATCCATAGATACTCCCAAATCTTTAATTAGTAAAAGGGGACAAGTGGATCCCACAATATTATTAAATTAAAAAAGTAAAATCACTTAAACTGGAACAATTGTTCGACAACTGCATTAGTTGTGTCAACAACTTTACACAAAGTTATTCGATAACTGTATAAAGATGTTGGAACAAAATATTTTTTTAAAAAAATTGAATCTTGCTTTGTCCCTTTCACCTAATTTTTAAAATTTGAAGAACTCTCACTTAATTGAGAAATTTGTTTGTCCCTTTTAATCCAAAGTCCCACCGGAAAATATCATATGGTAAACTTATATAACACAATGTTAATTGAAATTTTATAAAGTTTGAAGAAAATTTTGTTAGGCCCGAGGAAACAAAGAAATTAATTTGCAAATATGAAACACCACCTGAGAATCATCAGTTAAATAGAGAAGTAATGTTTTTTTAATAAGAAAAAGAGGTGCAAAAAATACTTATAATTTGGCAAAATTTACAATTACGCATCTTGAACTTTGCAGGGGTCTGATGACCCCCCTAGATTATTTTTTATTATTTTTAACTGACACATATTTGGTACTTGAACCACTGCGTGCATTTCACACACATTAAGCACGTGAGAATAAAATATTTGATAAAAAGCAAATACAAATCAATTAAATATAGTAAAAAAAGTCTATGGGGGAGTCATAGGACCCCCGCAAAGTTCAGGATGCGTAACTGTAAATTTCGCCTAAGTACATGTATTTTTCATTCATTTTTCCCTTTTGATAATGTATTTCAACTCCACTACCAAATTGTTGTTATATTGTCATTCTTGAAGAATCAATATTCAAATTCAAAGAATTTTAACTTACTCGAAGATCAAACTAACTATCCGTGGATTCTTCAACAATAGGGGAATGTTCCACACATGCATACATGTCAAGTGTCTGTAGATTAAGGCGGTTACCAAAAATTTCAATGGTACGAAGAAATAAAGATAAAGAATCATCATTCCAAATAGGAGCTTCACCAAATATTGGTGGTCCATTGAATGTAAAATGATTTGAATACCGATAAAAAATAATCACGTCATCTTTCGAATTAGTAATAACATTTGACTATTAAACAACCTTTTCAAACGATCATATTCGATAGATAAAAAAGATGATTGAACCACTATAGGACGCCGAATATATCGCATCAAATCCCTATTATGCATAACTACACCACCCTAATGTAAATTTACTTAAAATCATCCATCTTAAATAAGAAATAAATAAGGTTCAACAAAAATTTTGAGTTATGAACTTTGACAATTTTTTTTGAATTGATGCAAATGAAAGAAACCTGCACTCACGCTCTTTATATAGCACTGTGAATTTGAAGTTGTTACAAGACAAACATGAAATCCTACCTTATAAGGTAAACATGAGATCCTACATTACGATCAGCCAACAAAAGGGAATTTATTCCCTGCCTTGTCAGTCGTAAGTCCCAATCTTATAGGCACTCCTTCCCTATGGGAATTTATTTCCCGCTTTTTCAGCTAAAGGATAAAGTAAGTTTTCAATCAAAGAATAAGATAAGTGACTCCATTTACCTTATAAGGTAAAATTACGATTTTACTTAGCACTTTACATGTGATTAATGTCACGAATTTTTTAATGGACAAGATAAACACTTATCCGTTTTGATATTTTACCATTTTGATATGCCTCTTTAAAATTTTGAATAAAAAAACTTGCCCTTTAGACTTCAAACTCACAAAAACAACTAGCATAGATATGCTACGGCATGGAGAAATTATGCACTGCGTTCTATCATTAAGCAAGGTTAATACCAATCTCCTTAATTCCTTAAAAACCATGAAGGAGGACAAATAGAGGACACGAGAATAATAGTAGTAACTCAAAAGTAGATCAATAATGCAAAATAAAAATCACCAATGCAAGCATGCATATATAAATACTCCCTCCATCTCATTTTACCTGTCCCAAATTTTCTAATATGGTGTCCCATTTTACTTGTCCTTTTTTACTTATCAAGACAAGACAAATTTTTTTTCCCATATTTTACCCTTTGCATTAATTACTTTTTTAAAAAAAATTAAAATGTAAATATCATTTAATAGGGTATTATGGTGACTAGTCATGTCATTTATTATTTTTTTTTTAATAGTTATACCATTCCAATTTGGGATGAGTAAAATGAGACGCAAGAAATAGTAAAATCAAGACGAACTAGCTATATTTATCTTCAACATCTTTCAATGGAAAGGGCAGCTTCACATAGACCCCAATACTCTCAATTAATGGGTCTTCACTACACCCATTGGTGGTGCCATGAAAACCCCCATATGGACCGTAGGAATCCTTGTTGGTGCAAAATTTTATAGATGCCAATTTTATATATGAAGCAAATATCCCATGCTTGCGTATTTCATGCAAACCACTTATGAAACTCGGGAAAAATTGATAAAAGAGATACTTTCTAAAATTATTTAGGTAAATACCCACTAAATTTCTTTTTGATTTAATTTTTAGGGTTAGGATGGAAAAAGCCACACGTGGGTTAAAGGACCATTTCATCATTTTTATAACTTTGTAAATTTAATACTATAATACACCTAACACCCTCCACTTATTTCAATATAAAAAAAACCTCTCTCTCCTCTTCAATTCTCTCCCAACTTCCGCTTTCGAGAACCCTGCTCCCAAAAATGCCATTTTCGTTTCTTCTTTTTCTCCAGCTGCTAAGGGCTCGTTGTTGCTTCTCAAGGTTAGTTAAAATCAAGTTTCGATCATTTCTATATCCATTTAGACGGGTTTCCTTGCTAATCGATTCGTAGTGATGTAGGAATTCTTTTTTTTTTTAATTTGGTTGATCAAGTAGTTAAAAAACTGAGAATTTTATAGGTAATAAGTTTGATTTTGAAGCAATGGTTGAGATTTTATGCGGCATTTTTGACAGATTTTTCATCGATCAGGGTGTTGATTTTTGAAATTTTTGCTTAGGAGTTTTGGTTTAGTTCTGTTGTTTTTTTAGCAACGAAATGTTGAATGGTGGGATAATTGTTATTTGAAGAGTTATTTTGGAATTTTGATTCGAACAGTGACCTGTTTTTGTCCGTAGACTCGTGGTCTATTAGTAGACCCGTGATCTATGAAATAAGAATGCCCTAAATTGAAATCAATTTTTAGATGATGAAATTCTTTTAAAATATGATTGCTGAAATAGTGAAAATTGAAAGATTAGTAGCTTATTAGTTTGATTAGGTGCACTAGTTTAATTTTTAGCAATTATTGTGTTTTGATACTTGTTGAATTTTGGTTCAATTATTGTCTGTTTGCGTAGTGAACTGTTTAATGGTGGGTATTTCTTAATTTTATTTTTTTTGGTGGGTGGGGTGGGGTGGGGGCTTTCATTTGAGCATTAAGTTATTTCTATTGATAGACTTGTGGTCTATGAACTGAAAATGAGAGATTTGCTCCGCAGGTGTAGATTGTGTTGAAAATGGCTAAAAAAAGCATCCTTCCTAAACGCAAAGACGATACCGCTTCTGATTCTGCTGGTAGCAGTAGAAAAAGAAAAGCTGACACAGTTGGAATTGTCTCAAAAAGAAAGAAAATTGAAGAGGTAGTGTCCGAATCATGAGAAAATCTCTATTTTGTTCACATTCTCGGAGCCTTTGTAGTAGATTAAATTTTTCTTGGAGGTGATACCTCGTCAAGCCATTTAAAAAATGAGCATGTGTCATTATCCTAGAAAAAAATAATAATTACAAAACGATTTATTTAACTATATAAAAAAGGACATACACGACTCACCTTCGCAATTGCACAATTATAAAATTTGTGATCTGAATTTGAGTTCGTGCGTGACGTCATCAGGACAGCTGCATTTCCACAATGACAAATTAGAGTCTTTTTTGAATTGGATGTTTGGGATGCTTGAGACATTGTAGAATTTTAAAATAAAAACAAAGTGGATGAAATAAAATAACGAGGGATGGACGACCTTATACATGAAGTAAAAACGAAGTGTTAACACTGATGGATTACAAAAGTAGCCATTTATTACCGTTGGAACAGTAATTTTATTTTTTGAATTGGTGGTGACACTTAATAGACTGTCGTAGATCGTGACTTATGTTAATCATCAACGAGATACCAAAGTCTACCGTAGACACTAGTAATCGATGAACCCTCAATAATATGTTAAATAAAAGATATTACAGTAAAAAATATACTTGTTCTTTGAGGATCCATCAATTCGGTTGGTCTATCGTAGACTTACGTCGTAAGGGGTGCATCGATTGATCTCCTGATTATGCGTAGACCTCTGCTATAGACCAACACTTGGATGTTGTTTAAAACTAAATAAATAAATTAAAAATAAATGTAGTGTAGGTTTGTACACATATGAAGGAGTGTAAACAAGTCACATAACCATATTAGAACTTATACAAATTAGGGGTGGTGAATTAAGGTGCGTGTGGATGGGTAGTGGTCGAACAAACAATATCCCAAGAGTAATGGTTGTCAAAGCACAAATATGTTTTGAGGATGATGATTGTTCAACCACTATCCATTCCACATACTCTTTTGATTTGGGGTGGTGATTGAATGAGTATGTGGAATAGGTAGTCATCAAATATAATCAACATCCTCAAAACATATTTGTGCTTTGATAAATATTACTCTTAGCATATTGTTTGTTTTGATCAATACTCATCCACACACTCCCTAATTCACCACCCCTGATTTGTATAAACTCTAATATGATTATGTGACTTGTTTACACTCCTTCATATGTGTACAAACCCACTTTACATTTATTTTAAATTATTTATTCATTTTTAAACAACATCCAAGTGTTAGTCTATAGTAGTGTGCATAGAACTATGTGGTCTACGAATAATCAGGAGATCAATCTATGCACTCCTTACGGTGTAAGTCTATGGTTAAGCTTGTTAATTGGGCTGGGCCGAGTCAACCCAAACTTGCCCATCACTTTTAACCGGGTTGTGGGCCGATCCGAGCCAGGTTTAACGGGCCGGGCCGGTTTCGCGCCCAGCGGTAATATTTTTAGAAACAACCCGGGACCGACCCAATAAACCTAATTTGGTCCAACCCGTGTAAACCCGGCCAAATCCGATCGAAAATCCGGTCAAAATCGATCAAAATTTTTTAAAATAATTTAATATTTTTCTCTAATATACACTATATATACCCACCTATATATATTTTAAATACGTTAAAAAATATACACACAATATATATACACTATATATATAGTATAAACTACATTAGAATTTAAAAAACATATACACAATTCCAGATGCAATCATGTATACGACTATACGTTAGTTAAATGCATATACTACTTTAAATAAAACATATACTACAAGATATATAATACAATATATATACTAATTTATAAAACATATACACATGTATACCTTAAATATATACTACTTTAGAATCTATAGAGAATATGTACACATATATACGTACCATTCAATATATGTACTACTTTAAATAAAACATATGCTACAATATATATACTAATTTATTAAACATATACATATGTATACATTAAATATATACTACTTTAGAGTCTATATATATTCTATATATACACATATATATGTACCATTCAATATATGTACTACTTTAAATAAAATATATACTACAAGATATAGACTAATTTATATATACTACAATATATACACACACTATATATATAGTTATATACTAATTTATAAAATATATACACATGTACACCTTAAATATATACTACTTTACAGTCTATATTCTATATATACACATATATACGTACCATTCAATATATGTACTACTTTAAATAAAACATATACTTCAAGATATATACTACAATATATATACTAATTTATAAAACATATACAAATGTATACCTTAAATCTATACTACTTTAGAGTCTATACTCTATATATACACATATATACGTACCATTCAATATATGTACTACTTTAAATAATATGATATTTAATATAATAAATTAATAATACTTGATGTTTTGAACTTAAAAGAAATTTATTTTTTCATTATGTGTATATATGGTTAAATGTTTGTTATGTTTAATTGTCTATTACTTAATGTAAAACTTGATAGTAAATTAGTAATATATTAAATGCATAATACATAAATATGACCCTAAACTTGACACCAAATTATAATATTGACCTTAAACTTTGATAGTGCACAACTAGACCCTTTAACTATATAAAACCTGAACAAAAATACACTCTGATTTTGTAACTACACGTGTGTACCTCGATCACTTGCTCTGACGTGGATTACTAATCCACTCATATGGTGTCACCTAATAAAAAAATACATTATAAGTATGACCTTTAACTTTGTCGGTGCATAAATAGGCCCTTTAACTATACAAAAGCTGAACAAAAAATCCTTCAATTCCAACTCGGACGCACACCTTTTTGCGTGTACAACACGTGTTTTGCCGCATAGGGTCGGAGTGTTTATTTGTTTAGGTTTTGAATAGTTAAAGGTCCTATTTGTGCACTATCAAAGTTTAAGGTCAATGTTATAATTTAATATCAAGTTTAGGGTCATATTTATGTATTATGCCTATATTAAAACTAAGTATTTAATTTAAACTAGAAATTAAATTTAAATAATTAAATGAATAAATTACAAAGTAAGGAGTGAATGAATATTATATTTTATTGATTGCAAAATGATTCAAAATTTATAACATAGATGAATGAAAAATCTATAAAGTTTTCATCATTTTTTCCAACTTATCTATGTTAACATTAACGAGAACTGACAGAGAATAGTCAAAATCAATTGGGGCAAAACCATGCATTGGACTTGATTCTGCTGAGTTCTCCCTTGAAGTCATAATTTTTTCAAGTTTCGATTCATCTTTCGGCTCCACCTCCATTTCTTGATTTCTTCGTTCCGCTCTAATCCAATCTCTAAGGCAAACTAGAACATTCATAGCATTGCTTCCCAATGAGTGTCGGTTGTTTCCAAGCTGTTGTCGTCCTTGGCTAAAAGCGCTCTCCAATGCAATGATTGACATTGAAACATTCAATATATCTAACTAATCTTGAAAGCACAGGATATTGTGTTTCATTATTCTTCCACCAATCCAACGCATTGATCCGTTGTCTACGATCCTCTAGCGGCGTTCGAAGATAATACTTAAGCTCTTCCCGATAAGTTGTTATGTAAGTTCCCGCCTCAACACAGTTCCAACAATTTAACTCATAAAAGTGATCAGGAAAATCACTATGTGTCAGCCTTTTAGAAGATGATGGTTCCTCGGGAGGATGAGGAGCGACAATCGGAGTGATATTTGTCGGTACAGCTAAATCAAGTAAATCAGCATAATGGTTATATAATTTATCTATGTAATTATTTGCATCACCCATAGCCGTCCACAAATTTGGTTGTTCTTGTTCTTCATCATTAGAATCATTGTTAGTATTTACTCTAAGTTAGAATAAATAAGAGTACTAAAGTGGCATATAGTGTATGAAATATGCTACACGGATTTAGCAAACATAGCACCAACAGCTTCTTTGTAACCTTCTTTATTCTTATATTCTTTGAACAAATAAAAAATATCGGCTTTATATGTTAAAATATTACAAACAGTAGGATAATAAGCACCGAAAAATTCAACTGTAGCTATATAATTTTTTTTCAAAAACTTAATAAGATTATCAATTACAGTCCAATCAGAATCATGTAGCATACATTCAGCCGAATCAGCAAACGAACCACAATGTCGGTTAAAAGTTAGTGTAATAGGAACTCTATAAATATGACAAGTTTTTAAAAAATCATACGCAGCATTCCATCTACTATCACATTCTTCATGCATCAATATCGGTGCAAATGCATTTTGTTCACATTTAACTTTAAATTCTCTAATTCTTTTTCTTCGATTATTTCCTTGAATAAAACCAACAGCAAACTGAATTTTTTCAATATAAAGCTCAAAAAATTTAAGACTATCTCTTACAATTAAATTATATATATGATAAGCACACTTAACATGAAATATTTCAGGTAACGGTGGAGAGAGCCTAACTTTTAACTTTTTAATCTTGTCATTAGAAGTACTATCAAAAATAATACATAAGACTTTATTTTCCATACCATAAAATTCTGCAACTTTACCAATCGATTCAGCAATAAATTCTCCAGTATTTTACGATCTTCATCATACAAAAAAGCTAGAATACATTTTTGCATAACAAAATTACTATCTATCCAGTGACAAGTAATGATTAAATAATCATATTTCTTAACAGCACGACCAAGATCAGAAGTTAGAGTCATTCTACATTGAATATTTTTTAATAATGTAGATAAATAAAAAATATATTGTGAACGAAATCTAAAAATATTGATCCGACAAGTAATTCTAGGAATACCATTAAACATAAGATTATAAATTGCTTGAATATAATGAATAAAAGCATCCGAAGAAGAAAAACTGAAAGGCAAACAACCCACAACTACCATTTTTGCTATTTCTTCTCGGTCCCTCAATTTAGTAGATATACTTCTTTATTACCTGATCGGTTGTTGGATCCATTCTAGTTTGTGTTGGCCCTCCAACATCCTCACCACCTCTTCCAATAAATAACTCTCTTTCGTGATTATCACTTATATATCTCATTAACGTATCCGTACCCCCTTGCTTGCCTCCTCTTTTATGCTTATATATTTGTTGACAAATATCGCATTGCACCTCAATATCTGATATACGTGTAAAAAATTATCATGCAATACTAGTTATTTTACGAGCTCTTGGGGCAGGAGAGGATGGGGAAGGCGATTAACCGATTCAGATCTAATATTTGCATTTTCTACTGCGGGTGTCTCACCAATATTTTCATCATCTTCATCTAAATCAACTTCATCGACTTCATTTTCTTCTTCTATACCGTCATTTTCTTCTTCTATACCGTCATTTTCTTGAGCTTCTACATAATCCATATCGTGAGCACCTACACCTATTTTTTCCTCAAATGATTGACTAAATGGTACCGGAGGCACACGGGTATATCTACTACTCGAACTACCTTTACCGCCAGTAATTAGCGTTTTACTACCACTATCACTTCCGAAATAATTTTTTTTTACACTTTTAGTGGCGAGGTTTCTTAATTTATCCATAATATAAATCAAAATAAAAAAAATTCAAAATACACAAATATAATAAAATTAAATATTCAACAATTAATACAGTAATTACAAATTTAAAGTAAGTGATGAAACGACAATACCAAATTTTAAAAGTATCCGAAAGTTGCGACTTTAGACACTTCCACTCGTACTTTGTAATCGCAAAATTTAAAAAATTAAATTGAGCACTTTAGGAAATATATAGAATATTTGAATTTTGAGAATTGAGATTTGAGAGAATAAAAATTGTGTGAAAAATGATTTGAAAGTATATGGTATTTATAGGAATTTTTTTGGGTTTAAAAAAATATTTCAAATGAAAAAAAGTTTTTTTTTTTAATTTAAAAGGGCTAAGTAGCTGTTTGGACCCAAAAACGGTCATATAGCCGTTGGGCCAACGACTACTTGTGGCCCAATGGTCCAATTTCCAAAATCTATTTTTTTTTAAATGTATCCGGGCCGGGTCGGTTAACCGGCGTACCTGGACCGGTTTGGTCCAGGTCGGGTTAACCGGGCCCAATTTTAAAATTGGCCCAGCCGGGGAACCGGTACCCTACAGTCCGTGGGCTGATTGGGCCGGGTCAAATCGGGTCGGATAGTTTAAGTGGGTCGGTTTGGGCCGGGTCAAATCAATCCGATTGACACCTTTATCCACGGTAGATCAAGCGGATCGATGAACCCTCAAAGCACAAGTATATTCTTTACATGAATTTAACAAGGATCAACATCGATGACAGTTTATTAAGTGTCACCAACGGTTCAAGATTGTTTGTTTAACCACCCCAAATCATGTGATTATGTGTTTAAACCTTTTTTAATTTAATTATTTTCTTTCAACACCCCCAAATCATGTGATTATGTTTTTAAACTTTTTAAAATTTACTTATTTTCTTTAACCAACCCCAAAACACGTGAATTAACGATTTAATTTTTTGAATTTAATTATTTCCTTTTCACCAGCCCCAAAACATGTTCTTATCTTTTAAAATCTTTTTAAATTTAATTCTATTCTTTCACCAGTCCCAAATCATGTGATTATTTGCTTAAACCTTTTTAAATTTTATTATTTTCTTTCAAAGTACAAGCAACTCATGGGCCATGGATTCATATAGTCTACCGTCGACTATCATGTTTGGTCAAGGCATGACGGAGTCTAAGATAGACGATAAACTATTTATGTGATCTGCATTTACCCTACATGTTCAATCACGTCAATCTACAGATGCCTTTATTAAATATGTAATAAAGCAAACACAAAAAAACAACAATAACCAAAAAGAGGGAAACAAAATTTGAAAACAGAAAGACTTACGTTAACATTTGTTCATTGCACAAATCATGAGAATCATACATTGGCACAACAACCAGAAGAAGCAAAATAAGCAAAATAAGAGGAATTACCGTTCCTTCAAAGGATCTCTCAACTACATTTATCCTCAAAATAGGCCTAAAGCCATCTGCATCGGCTTCCATCATGTACGTCAACACACATACATCGTTATTTATAATCGTAGGATTCACCTTTTTCCTCGAATGCATTAAATAACTAATGACCACGTCACTCGGTGTGCAATCTAGATCTCCGGTCTACATTACGCTTGCAACGAATTCATCGTATGAACTATTGCGGCGAACAGAAATGAATATTGTCACCTTGGTAAAAGATTTTCATTTCCAACATTTGGGAGTCTCCACCCATTCTCCTATGAAATCACCAGAAATAAAAAAAAATCTGCAATAGACATCCTAGAATTATGCTTATGGTCTAAATCAGGTTATATGCACGGTCGATGAATAACGATGAGTGGTCGATGACTGGACAGGTATCTGAAAACGTTGATATTGCAAATATTGCCTCTATTCAACGATTGTTGGGTTTATGGAATAGAGAATTGAATTTGGAGTCGCCTGAGTTTTGAGTGACGTGAGTGATTTCAAGCTTTTTAACAATGGTGGAAAGTGTGTTTGAGAAGATAAGAAACAAATGGGGTAACAATGAATGCAATGGACAAGCTTATGATGTTTGTGGATTGATTTATAGATGATCGTCGAAAAATAACGTCGAAAAAGTGGCCGAATTTGGAGCTGTTTGGAGAAAAATACAACCACCTTCTATTTTTAGATTTTAAAGTTTTTTTTCAATATTTTTGAAAAACCTGGATATTTTTATACATATAATGGTGGATGAGAGAGTGAGCTGAAGTGGATTGTGAGCTGAAGTGGATTATTAGAAACTTGTTGGTGAATTTATTAAGTTGTTAATATTGAGTTAAAGTGAATTATTATAAAATTTATGACTGAAGTTGCTAAGTTGAAAAAGTTAATGGTAACGTGGGATTAATCGGGTATATAACCAATTTTTTGGACAAAATAATTTTGAAAGACTACTTTTTTTGGCAAATTTGCCCAAGAAACTGTGAGTGATACTCAAATACAAGTGCAGAGATGGACCCAATATTCTGACCATGTATCTTTGATTTAAATAATTTGAAAAGGAACTAAAGTGGATTAACACTGGTCGAATCATAAAAAACATAAATACCAGCAACTTAGTGACGGCTCTTTTCACTCCAAACAAGACCAATCTGTACTCCCCTTGGAACAGCTGTGATCATATCCATATTTTCTCCCCCTTTATTTTTATCTGATTGATCAATAATTGTAGTGGGAAACCATGTTATATATATACATCGAGAAGTTAATCAATTTCACTAATTGAGAAGTTTTTGAGTCGTAGCATTAATTATTCGTACGTGATAGTAATCTCCTTTTCATTAATTGTCAAACTATGGCATGCGTTTGTTCTTCTATCTCTGATAAACTAGTAGTGACGCTTAGTTTCTCTCTTTCCATTTACTCCTCTAGTTTTTATCTGTCACTTATTTTTTATTTATATTTTTATTTTTACTTATTATTTCTAACATATTTGAGAGGATAATTTTTTTTATCCTAATATTAATTATTTATTCTCCAAACTTATAATTTTAAGACACAAAAATAAATATCAAATAATATGAATATTATTATAAAATAATCTTATTAATAATTATTTTTGTAATGAATATGACCTGTCAAAATATGACATGTAAAAAGCGAAAGGAAAAAGTAATTTTTTTGGTCCATTATGGTTCTCAATAATGTATTCGTGTTACTCTATCTTAGTTTATATTAACTTAATTTATGAGTTACTCCCACTCTTTTTAATTTGTTGTCGGTCTTACTAAAAGTAGATTTTCTTAATACTTTTCACTTCACAAAATAAAAATTATAATTAGTTGTTTGTTTTCACTTTTAGCTTTAGTATTTTCTCTGTTCGATTTTACTTATCTCTCTTTATTAATATCATACTTTCAATGCCATATAATCAATATTGTTTGTTCGAGAATAACTAATATAAAGGTGAAATGAAAAAAAAAAATATCAATTCTATTTTAATTTCATAAAATAAATGTATTTATCGTAATCTTGGCAATTGATATGAAATGGAGAGAATATCAATGGTAATATAAACAAAAGTATAAGATTTGATGAAAGTTTTTTCCTTACTTTTCGGAATCATTATTTTGAAATTGAGGATGTATCAATCACAATTAGGGGTGACAATTTCAGCCCATATTTATAAAAAGAATTCATTCAACTCATATTTAGTGAATTGGATCACTCATATTTCAAATGGATAAATATGGACTTCAATTCATTTTAAAAGCTCATACAAATATGGACAAAATAGATAAAATATGGATACCCATTTAAATACAGAGATCACCCACCTATACTTAAAGTTTCAGTTTTTTTTTGTTATATAATTTCTTTTTTTCTTTTTTCTTTTATTTTTTTACTCATTCCTTATAATTTCTTTTATTCTTTCTCATTTTTTCATCTTTTTTTTATTTTTATTTCTTTTTTCTTTGTCTTCTTTTTTTTTCTTTTTCTCTTCCCCCTTTCTCATTCTTATTTTATCATTCATATTTACTTGAGACTTACATGAGTTAATAAATATAAGCTTCTAATTATCTCATTTAGCCTATATAATTCAAACATCTCCTATCAATTAAATATAATCCATAGTCTCACTCCTTTATTATTATTTTTTTCTATCTTTTATTTCTCTTTCTTTTTTTTTTCTTTTTTCCTTTAATTTACTATTTTTTCCTTTGATTTACTTTTTTTTTATTTTTCATTTTTTTCACTTATTTTTTACTCGTTTTTTACACTTTTTTTCTTTCTTATTTTTCATCCTTTTTTATTTTTCAATTTTATTTATTTACATTTTTTTTTTGTATTTCAGTTTCCCCCTTTTTCATTCTTAGTTCGTCTTTTTTCTTATTTTTTTATATTCTTTTCCTCATCTTTTTTTTGTCATTGCATTTTATATTTTTTTACTTTAAATTTATTTGTATTACACTATATATTTTAAATAAATTTATTATTTATATTTGAATAATTTAGTTGTCATTATGTGCAATTTATCATTTGTATTTATATACAAATAAGTATATGAATTAAAATCAACATGGGTTATGATGCAGTGGATGGGGCTACTCCACCCTTAACCAGAGGTCGAGGGTACGACCCTGGTTATGGAGAAAACTTTGTTGGAAGCGCTGTCACCTTAATGGGCCCTGCAACGCCCGATCTGAATTAGTCCGGGCTCCAATGCAGGCACCGGACACCGGATGAAAAAACAAAAAAAAGTATATGATTTAATTGTAGTTTCTTGAAACTAAAATATATATGGCTGAGGATTCACATAGCCCTCGAATTATAAATGTTGGGAGAATATAAATCAATATGCGCTTATGGTATTTTCGTTAGCATAAAAAAAAAGGAAACCAAAAAAAGAAAAAAAAAAATAGAAAGAGAGGTAGAAGAGAGAAAAAAGCGTAAATAAAGAATTGAAGAAAAAAATTACAAAAAAATCAAAAAGAAAAAAAATGAAAAAGGAGAAAAGGAAAGAGAAAAAAGATGATGGTGAAAACAAATATACTGAGTGATTACAATATTTTAGTCATCATCCATAATTTGTACCCGGCTTAACCATGTTCTTCGAAAATAAAAAAAATATAAAACATAAAATACAATAAAAAAAGAAAAAAAATGAGAAAGAAGTAAAAACAAAAAAATAAAAAATAGAAAAAAAAGGTGACTAAAATGAAAAAGGAAAAAAAGAAAAAAGAAAGAGAAATAAAGGGCAGAGGGTAGAGATAGAAGAGAGAAAAAAAAAATGACCAAAAAAAAAAAATTAGAGGCTACAGAGAGACAAAAAAAATAAAAAATAAAAACTAAAAAAAAAAGAAATGAAAAAAAAGTTAAGTTGATATGATTTAGATGTTTTAAGTTTTTGGCTTAGGAGTTAAAGCGGTTGAAATCATTTTTGACCAAATCCATATTTATCCATATAAATATAGGCGGATTGCAATCCAAATTATTTTCGCTCGATCCATATTTAACTCGTCCAAATTCAATTCAATCCGTCTGTTTGTCACCCTAGTCACAATCATTAGAAACACAATAGTATAAGGTACGACAGAATACTTTTTGTTATTTTTCAGTATCATTATTTTGAAATGAAGGAGACAATAGTTACAAACACAATAGTATGAAAATTGGTGAAAGATTTTTCCTTGTTTTTCAGTGCCACTATTTTGAAATGGCCAGAGTATCACTCAAGGATCGTAATAAAAAAAATGGTACAAGGTTTGGGTGAAGATTTTTCTTATTTTTCAGTACCATTTTTTCAAAATGAAAAGAATATCAATCGACGCGTAATAAAAAAAAAATAGTACATAAGGTTTGGTGGAGGCTTTTTCCTTATATTATTCAGTACCAAAAGCATAATTATGCACAAAATTGGTTTGAAATTCTTCTTAGTCGCCTTTAGTGTCTTTACATACATAATTTAGATTACAATAAGCAGCCAAAATTAATAATTCGACTGACTACATTTAATGTACACATTTCCAACAGTTTATAATAATTACTCCCTCCGTCCCAAATTGAGATGACATATTAATTAAGAAAAATAATTAATAACATGTCTAGTTTACTATAGTATCCATATTAAATGATGTTTACATTTTAATTTTAAAAAATAATAATTAATGTAGAGGGTAAAATATGAGAAAAAAATTATCTCTTCTTGATTAATAAAAAAACAAATAAAATGAAAAATAAAATTAAAAAATTTGAGACGGAGGGAGTAACATTATTTTTCTTTGTTCTTAATTGTGACATCCAATTTAGCTGGAATACAATTGGGACAGGGCAGTCAGGGTAAACCCTTAACAAGGCAGCGCTTGATGGGACAGGATCAACATGTGTTGTAGTGAAATGGTTGAGAACGTCCCTCCACCTTTAATAAAAGGTTTTGAGTTCGAATACTAGACCTTACAAGATGTGAAATTTATTTTGTTAGGAGTGTTGTCTCCAGATAAACCATACAACACATAATTCAGATATTATCTGACTTTAATATGGATACTTGACATTAAAGAAAAACACAAATATTTTTGAGTAGTGGGTTTTCCAGCTCTTTCTCTGCTGCCATTTTCCAGCTCTCTATATTAGCAAAGAAAAAGCTGCTCCCACTTGCATGTATTCTTTCGTTTTTAATTTGATGTCCTATTTTATTTGTGTTATTTTACTTATCAAGATAAGACAATTTTTTTTTTCATTATACCCTTAGTGTAATTGATTATTCCTTGTTATTAGCATTCTTGAAAAATGTTATAAAGAGGAGTACCATTAAAAATATAAATGATACTTTGGTATTAGTCATCCATTAATATTGAAACTAACAATAAGACACAATTAAGAGGGGCAAAATGGTAAAGTTACATTACCAATCATTGTTTTCTTAATAGCTGTATCATTCTAATTTGAGACGGATAAAATGAGACAAAGGGAGTACTTATTAGTGTACTATATATACTACTTGCATGTAGTCTTTCTTATTCATATTTTTTTTTTGGTTTTTTATCCGGTGTCCGATACCCGCATTGGAGCCCGACTAATTCGGATTCGCGCCAGGTAGGGCCTCATTCGGGGGGGTAGAGCTCCCAACAGGGTTTTCTCCATGTCCAGGGTCAAACCCTCGACCTCTGATTAAGGGTGGAGCAACCCCATCTATTGCACCACAACCCATGTTGATTTTCTTATTCATACTTAAGTACTATACTATATATACTAGTTGGTTACTATCCAATAGTAAATGGTAATCAATGCGTATACCTATTCTATACATGAATACAATGAGACTCGGGAGTTTTTATTATTATCTTCCTGGTAATTATAAACGTTAAATTTTACTAAGAGAGTTTGAATTTGATTTTTATATATATAACAAATAACATTTAAGTTATATATAAATAATATGAATATTTTTTATAGAAGGATATTCAACTGATCATGTAAAGAACCCTTGGTTTGGCTATATTTGTTAGAAGTAGAAAAAAAAATAGTTTGAAATTGAAATTAGAGATTTTTTTTTTTTTGGATAGGAAATTCTTTTGAAAAAAAGAAAAGTAGAGAAAGTTGAAGACTTACGAGTAAAACTATTATCAGCTTGAAATACTTATCAAACAAGTATTTTCAATATTTTAATATCAATGTTTTGTATATACAAATATGTCCGGTTCAATTGGTTTGGAGGGTGGTTATCCACACAGATGACTCGAAATTAATCCCTCCTCAATGTCTTCTGAGTCAAGCCTGTCACACACTGCTTGCCTAGTGGTTTACACATGTGTGATTTGCAGGCAATTACACAATGGGGGATTAAATCAATGTTTACAAAGTGCTCATCTAAAGGACAAAGCTTGTAGCAGTTACGGATTATCCTAGGTTCTAAAAAAAATTAAAGTATTAACAAATAGCATTAGCCAAACACACATCTAACAGATATTGATGATAGATTAATATTGAGTAGATTAATTAATATTTGTAACCCGAAAATAATAAATGATCTGTTGTGAACCAAGCCAACTTTGTTCAGGGCCTATAGGTCAAAAACGGTGAATGAGGCTGATTCAGTTGGGATAATTGAGCTGGCTAAAATGTTGGAGAATTTTATTTGAAATTTAGGCCCAATTGTCAATTGGTTAAATAGAAATTATGATAGACAAACCATTATGCAAATTATGTTGAAGCTTTGGCTTAATTTGAAATTCTCTCATCTCCTTTTTATGGTCTCGCATCTCATTTCCTTCTAGATTATCTTCTTCCTGTAATTCTTTCCGTAGTTTGTGTTGTTATTTCTTTCTTATTCAGATTCTAAGTGTAATTTGTATTCAGTGATTATAAATATTAAAAATTACATATATACACAAGATAACTTTATCTTATTACATAAAATTTCATGTTGGAAAAGAAATTATAAAAATCCCAAAGTAATTACTTAAATCTCTTAAATTCAGTCTTTCTCTCTCATCCCCTCATACATATCAAAATACCATATTTTGCTCCTATTTTAGTGCACTGATTTTTGCTCTATATATGTGCTCCTTTATTTACATCTACAATCAAGCTAATGTAATATTAATACTCTCTCATCCCATCTCCTATTTGCATCACTTTTATAATTGGAATTCAAGATGTACAATTTCAATTCACGTAATAAAGGAAATTGAATCATTCTATTTCTTTATTATCGTGTAGCCAATGTAATGTTACAATAACACTAATTTTTCCTTAAAATTATTATAATCTTGTAGATAATTAATATATAAGGTGGATATTTTGTATGTATAGTGTGATATTATACATTTTGGAAGATTATATTTTAATCTATAAGTTATAATATATCAGACATTATACATTAGTTATTTTTGAAAGACTAATGTATAATATAATTCTTCTACTATATATTTCATTATGTTATACATTAAGAAGTTCTTATTACATTTAAGAGACATTTTTATGTATTATTTGGTATTATACAATTAGAAAGTATTAATATTGTATAAGGTTACATTATACAAGTTTAGTGTTAATACTTAAATGTATAGTATGACATTATATATTACTGTATATTATTTTTTAAATGTATAATGTGCCCATAGACATGTGCAACTATTGTATAATGTTATCTTTAATACGTATCAGTTTGTTGCTATCTTTTTCTCTCTTAATTTGAGTCTGCTTTTATTTTTTCAGGGTATGAAATACCATATATTGACAAATTCCGAAAAATGTTTCTTCAACTCCATGTTAATCCTCACTCCATTGTCATTCCTTATGATAATGGGAGAAGAATTACATTCAATGATGTATTTTATTTTAATTTTTTTTATGAACTTCTTCAATATTCAATTTCATCGCGATCGTAGCAATCAATTCAAGAAGATTATACTTTCCAAAATAATAATTGCGTCTCTTTTGTAGGATTGATAAATAATTTCCGACTCCCAAATACCGAAATGACGCAACAATATGAGAATGTTCATATTTTTTTTTCGGGAATTGAAGAACGAAGACGACAGTTTTTTTTTTCAAGAACGTAATTCAACAACGAGAACAATTAACAGTGATGTTTAAAAAAAATTTGAATTTAAATTTCAGTTATTATATTTAATCATACACCACATAATGATAGATAATTAATGGTGTAAATTAAGGTAGAGAAAGATAGTTATCTGATTTCTTTTTTCATAAATATAGGCAAATCTGTTTTATCATATATTCTAGCAATGTATAAGGACCTACCTAATGTATAAGCATATTTTACAAATAAAGGAAAGAGAAAGCCTAACGGGATTATATGCAAATACTTTGCCTATATAAGGGATTCATGTGGTTTATACTTATAAATATATTCTATGTTTGTGTTAAGAATTCTGTTGTTAAATGATCCCAAATTAAAACGGTTCCTTAAATAATACTTCTATCTCAAAGGATTGGAGCATCAAAACAATTTTATAAATCAAAATTTTAGTTATTGTTAGCTAAAAAATATCTAATTATCTATGGGTGAAAATCATTTTTACCCCCAAACTTTGATTAAAAAATCAAACTCCCTCCTCAATATTGAACAATAATCATATTCCCCCCTTTATCTCATGCAATGTCCATTTTGTCCTTATAATTTTAATTCTATATTTATGTAATATATTTTTATATTATATATAATGAATATTTTTTTAACATGGATATTTATAGCATTTTATTTAAGTTTATTAACTTTATACGCAAATTAATACGTTTTATAAATTTATCACAAAATTTAATGTTATTTTTTAAGATCGTTATTTTTGTATTATATGTATTAAAGAGTCGTTTGGTGTGAGGTATAATTATAATAATTCAGAGATAAAGTTTATAATTATTTATCCTGCGTTTAATTAGATTATTAGGTAGTCTCAAATCTTGAGAGACTTGAACAAGTAAATAAAAAGTGATAAATAAAATAAAAACTCATTTATAAAATAAGTAACAATTAATTTTAAATCTTGGGAGTAATACTTATGGGCCTTTTCATTGTCGGATGCATGCATGCTAGCTGATGTTTATTATGCACGGTATAATTTTAGTCCTTCAAATTTATCACTAAAATATTAACACTTTTAACAAAACAAAACAAACAATTTATTCATGCTAGCTGGTGTTTATTGGTTTACCAAACACTAAGGGGAAGAGGCATGGGCCCTAAAACTAAAGGGGTGGCAAATCAATAGGGGGTTTTCATTGACTAAAAAGGATATTGTTGATACGTTCAGGTTGAATAAGCTTTACCCACTCAATTATTAGGCAAGTGTTTAGGTGGAGTAATTGTTGGAATTACGTAGCAATAGAGATACACAATGTATATTTTTGTATCACAATGTCTTGTGTATATTTTTTGTCTTAGTGAATAAATTGGGCCAATTCATTATTATGACAGATTGGGCCTCATTTGTCTGTAATCACATTGATAACCCGGTCTACTATTATCAAGTATAAATAATAGTGGACCTGATTCTAGACGATTCCAAGAGAATAAGAAAAGATTTTTTCTCCCTTTCTCCATTCATTCTCTCAAAATCAGATTAGGATTGTTCGATTTGTTTCACCAAATTCAGCTCGATTTTGAGCTTAACATGGTATTAGAGCAGGTTTTCTGATAGATCTCAAAGTGCGCATTCGTCCGATACTACCCTCAAATGGAGTTTCTAAAGATTTTGTGGAGGTATAAAGTGGTTCAGGTCCGATCCTGATCTTCTTCAGGTTTAAGAAGAAGAACAGTAAACTCTTTCCATACGACTACTCATTTCTCAAAAATTGGTATTTTGCTCGTATGCCCAAAATCTTTTAGATCTGAAGTGTAATCTTCGCATATCGATTTGTATACTGAGATATTCGCTGTATATTCGTATATCATAGCTATAATGTAAGGATTTCACTCAGTATTTGTATATTGGGGCGTGCTCTGCATTTTCTGAAGTAGTCTGAGTATAGATTTGCATATTTGATATGGTAAACCCTACTACTGGGAATTCAACCATCCCTACTACTGGGAATTCTACCACAACTGGTGGGTTTGAGGAATTCACTCTGGATACCTCACACCCGTATTATGTACATCCATTTGAGAATCCTAGTTCTCAGCTAGTACCTATGGTTTTCAATGGGAATGGTTATGCTATTTGGAGAAACAACATAATTACTTCCCTATCTGCCAAGAACAAATTAAGCATGGTGAATGGCAACCTCCTTAGACCCGATCCTAATAATCCATATTTCCCATTTTGGGAAAGATGTGACCATATGGTCAAAGCATGGATCATCAATTCTCTGACCAGGAAAATAATCATCAGTGTGATATGTCTATCTAGTGCTAGAGAAGTATGGAAAGATATAAATGATAGATTTGGGCAATCCAATGGGTCTAGGTATATCCATATCCAAAGAGAGATCAATGCTACAGTTTAAGAATCTTCTAGTATATCTAGCTATTTTACCAAAATGAGAGGCCTTTGGGATGAACTCAATGCTTCATATGTTGGACCTGAATGTACTTGTAGAGCATTGAGCAAATTCATCCAAGATCAATAGTTGTTCCAATTCCTTAGTGGCCTTAATGAGACTTACAACACTGTTAGGAGTAATACATTGATGATGACACCTTTGCCATTAATTAGTAAAGTGTATGGGCTCCTATAGTAGGATGAAAGTTAAAAAAGAAACTCAAACTGGAATTCTAAATTTCTCCAGTAAATCAGTCTTTTTTCATGCATCATCTCATGCACCTAGAACTTACAATCAAAAGGTTCCATTCAACTCAAACAAGAATCCAAACCTGCCCATTACATGCAAGTACTGCAAGAAACGTGGGCATAATATTGAGACCTATTATAGACCTCATAAATTCCCAGCTAATTTCAAGTTCATAAAGAACAAGATACCAGCTGCTTCTTGTGTACACATGGCACATCCTAATTGTCCAAATCCATCAAGTGGTCCTTTCACCTCCGCTGTCTCATCTCCTCAAGATTCCCCATATGGTTTTACTAAAGAAAAATACATCCATCTCATGACATTGTTTCAACAGGCTCATGTCTCCTCAGTTCCTCATGAACAACAACCTGCTGCTAGTGAATCATCTAGCTTTGCCAATTTTGCAGGTTTGTCAAATAGTTCTGTGTTCACTTCTGATAGGTATAATGTACATAGATCCTCAGACTTAGAGGTGTGTGCTGAGAAGGGTGGGACATCCACCAGTGGTGCATTGTTTTAGAGAGCAAAACCAAGTTGCAAACTCCTTAGTTAAGAAGGGGGCGAGAATGAAGTTTTTTGGACAAACTAACGTTTTGGCAGTTCCTTCGGTGTATGCTCTCAATATGGGCAAACATTCCAGGAATTCAATATACTAGGAAAATTAATTCTTGTACTAATTATCAGGATTCGGATACTCTTATTTTTATACCCAACTAAGAAGTCGGCAGCCTGTACTAAAGTACACTTCTACTTATCTATATATATCCCTGATTACCAAAAAAAGAACTAAAAATTATACAAATACACTACTTATGTTTCCAATATTACAAAAAATCTCAACTCCCTAAACATATTACAAAAATCTCAACATATACATAGAATGCTATGTATATGTCGGCTACGTTATGTATATTAATAGGGAGAGAGAGTAAAGTAATTAAAAAAATAATAAAAAAATTAATTACTTTCAAAAGAGTTGATATTTATGTTATTTCTAAAAAAAATAAAAAATGCTAGTCGTGATCAACTAAGCAAGAGAGGTGTTGTCATGAATGAGGCCCAAAATAACAAGTTTAGTGAAGTTGAATTCATTAGAAAGAGTAATCGAATGAAAAGTCCACCAAAAGTTGGTCAAATTATATTTGGGCCACTATACAAATGTAAAGTATACAGGAAAATGGTTCAAAATACCTTTCTACTTTTATTAATTGGTAAAATCTTTTTCTAGCCCTTGCCCTTATAATACTATAGAATTAAATATGCCTTTATTATTATCAAATTTCACGTATTTACACCTTAATTGGATCCACCTAATAATTTTAACTCGTCGAAATAATGCTCAAATCCCATTTCTTCTGATCATTTATCTTTTCTTGTAAAAAATGTTAATATTGTCTTAATATTTTACTTTTTTTTTTAATGACTGTTGTGTACATACACACACATATATAAAAGATAATTATATAAACATTTTTTTCCACTTCCTGCGTCATAGACATTCTTTTTTTGGTTTTCCATCTGGTGTTCGGTACCCGCATTGGAGATTGACTAATCCTGATTTGCATTGGGTAGGGCCTCATTCGGGTGGGTAGCACTCCCAACAGAGTTTTCTCCATATGCCCAGGGTCGAACCCTCAACCTCTGGTTAAGGGTGGAGCAGTCTCATCCGCTACACCACAACCCATGTTGGTGTGTTGTAGACATATTGTTTGACACTTAATGTTCTTCGCTTCAAAGATTTAATAACTAATTTAGAGTGAAATAGGAAAAAATATAAATTCTATTTTGATTTCACAAAATAACAAATAATTTTTATAATTTTGACAATTAATATGAAATGGAGAGAATAGCAATTGTACTAATTTTCCTTACTTTTCGGCATCATTATTTTGAAATGGAGGGAAGCATCAATGGACAACCGTTATAAACACAGTAGTACAAGGTTAGACGGAATACTTTTTGTTATTTTTCAGTATCATTATTTTGAAATAGAGGGAGTATCAATCAACAACACTAATAAACAGAATAATACAAGATTTGGTGAAATTTTTTTCCTTACTTTTGAGGACCATTATTTTGGAATGGCGAGAGTATCACTAGTGGATTATGATAAAAATAAGAGTTAATACATAAAAATAATCCTAAACTTGACACCAAATTATAACTTTGACCTTAAATTTTGATAGTGCACAAATAGGACCTTTAACTATTCAAAACTTGAACAAATATGACCTCCAATTTCACAACCCCATGCGTGAGTCTCACTCACGCCTACGTGGAAAGGTAATCCAATCACACCGTGCCACGTCGTTAAAAGGGCTGACTTGGAGAGAGGTCATATTTGTGCAGTTTTAAATAGTTAAAGGTCATATTTGTGCACTGTCAAAGTTTTGCTTTTTGTGTTAAAATGACGTCGTTTTTATTATTATTATTATTATTATTATTATTATTATTATTATTATTAT
>NC_061113.1:18820159-18867719 GCF_002878395.1 Capsicum annuum | reverse complement strand
TTATTATTATTATTATTATTATTATTATTATTATTATTATTATTATTATTATTATTATTATTATTATTATTATTATTATTATTATTACAATAATAATAATTTTTTTTATATATTTCTATAGTAGCAACACTTAATTTTTTTTAATTTTGAAAAATTATTATTATTATTATTATTATTTTATTTATTTCTATAGCAGCAACACTTAACTTTTTTTTTTAATTAAAAAAAAACAACCACTAGCAGGGATCGAACCCGCACAGTAGGCTGAAGGAAGCGCCCAAGAAGAGCAAATAACATCACTGGGCTACCTAAGTGCCTTGTTTCATGAGGTTCAACATTAATAGACGTACATAAATATACATTTTCTATCTTATAAATATACAACGTAATTTTTTTACCGAGGGGGTTCGGGTGAACCCCATGGCAACCATGTAGGTCCGCCCTTCGTTAATTTAATAACGTTAATTTAACAAAATTTTTAATTACGTTAATTTAATATACTACTACTACTATCCTTAATAACATTAATTTAATAACGTTTTATTAAACTAATTTTTTTTTATTATTAGTATAGTTTCTTCTTTAATTTAATAATTAAATAAATAATATTTAGATATATTATATAACTTAAATTCGTCCTCTGCTTTATAATATATATACATACTCGCTCGATTTTTTCGTATAAGGCTGACTCGCCTAATTAATAAATCTTCAATATTGCTCTTTGTGTCGAAAATAATGAAAAAATAATAGTGAAAAGTCATTTAAAGGTCATATTTGTGCAGTTTTTAATAGTTAAAGGTCATATTTGTGCACAGTCAAAGTTTAAGTTCATATTTATGTATTATGCCCTTAGATTTTAAGCTGGACGCGCCCAGTTTTGCGTGTTAAACATGCGTTTTGCCACGTAGGATTGGAGGTCATATTTGTGCAGTTTTGAATAGTTAAAGGTCATATTTGTGCTCTGTCAAAGTTTAAGATCAAAGTTATAATTTGATGTCAAGTTTATTGTCATTTTTATGTATTAACTCTAAAAATAATGTAGTACAAGGTTTGGGTGAGGATTTTTTCTTATTTTTCAGTACCATTTTTTCAAAATCAAAGAAGTATCAATCGAGGCGTAGTAAAAAAAAAAAAGGACTTGGTGGAGGATTTTTCCTTATATTATTCAGTACCAAAAGCATAATTATCCACAAAATTGGTTTGAAATTCTTCTTAGTCGCCTTTAGTGTCTTTACATACATAATTTAGATTACAATAAGCAGCCAAAATTAATAATTCGACTGACTACATTTAATGTACACATTTCCAACAGTTCATAATAGGTACCATTGATTTTCTTTGTTCTTAATTGTGACAGCCAATTTAGGTAGCTAGGAGACAATTGGGTCAGGGCAGGCAGGGTAAACCCTTAACAAGGCGGGGCAGGACGCAACAGGACCAACATGGGTTGTAGTGAAATAGTTGAAGACGTTTTTGTTGGGTTCAATATGTATGAAAAAGGTGTGAATAGAAAATAGAGAGAAAAATAGTGGAAGAAAGGAGACACCAATTTAGAAGGTGTACTCCCAAAATTGAAAAGTTCACTAATTCTCCCACATTGGTGGGAGAAGGGAACTATAGAGTGTTTTTAATAGAAAACACTTACTCTACATGCTAAGTGAGACAAGAAATAAGAAATACCTCGTGCCGTCGTCGTCGCTTGCTTAGTTTCAGATAATGATAATGATCGATGAGATCTATTGTTTTGGACAAAGCTTATTTCACGTAAATTTAATCCGAATGCCAAAAGAAAAAAGCACCAGTAATCCTCCATTTATACATGCATACAGATTTCGAAACAATATTTTCTGAAATGATACACTGCTTCGAACTAATGAAATTGTTCAATGAAATGATATGTCTGTTCAACAAACTGATGTACTGTTTCGTGAACTGGTATGCCTGTTTGGAGAAGGGCACGTTCTTTGGGTAAACAGACATGAATTTTACTAAACATCACACCATTTAAGTGAACCAATGTCACCTTTTCGAAGAGGCATCTCTCAGGCTATATAAACCTGCTTTCATTCACAGGTTTTGATATGAATTTTTCTGCAATAAAATTTCTTCTTGTTTTTACAAATACTCTGTGTGATCAGTCAATCCATTAAGTTAGTTCGACGATATTCTAATTATTTGAGGTACTGCTACAGTTGGTTTGTTCGGCCATTTTATCCTGGGAGGAAAATTCAGCAACCTGGGTACAGTGAGGGGAATTATTTTCTTAAGAAAAGTCCGTGAATTCGGATGACTTGGCGTTATTCATTTCTATTTCATCTATTTTCTGAAAAAATAAAATACACCTCTTGGAAAGGTCATTTTGATCTTGTGTTGACGGTATTTGATATACTTTATTGTGTTCTTGTTTATACTTGAACTCTAGTTGAAGTTGTTGTTCTACATATACAGATTCTGCGTACCCGTAAAAGGAAATAACAATCTTAAGGAAATAACTTTCAGAATCTGTATACCTTATTTTCGGAGATTAAAGTTTTAACTTTCTACTCCGCCTGAACTTAACTAGTGATTTGAAGTCATAAAAAGTTCATCACAAATTAAAGATCATTCGGTTGACAATTGAAAGTCATAAAAACTTCGTTGTCAACTAGAAATAAGAAGAAAAGTTTAAAGTTGCTTAACTTTATAAGTAGTATTCTGAAATTACTAAAAAAAATTTGTCTTGTGGTGACAAGAAAAATGACAAGCTATAGTCAAATGCAAGATGCGGAAATGTCTGTGGGGGAAACTAATATTGCCACATCAAGTCGCACAAATGCTCCGCTTACAATGGCACCGGCGGAGAAGCCCAAAAAATTTGCGGGCATTGACTTTAAGCGATGGCAGCAAAAAATGTTCTTTTACCTCACCACTTTGTGTCTGTAACTGTTCACTAGCGAAGACGCTCCTGAGGTGCTCGAAGGAACGTCGGACAAAGAGCGTTTCGTAATTGTAGTAGCTTGAAAATATTCAGACTTCCTTTGCAGGAATTATATTCTGAGTGGTCGCCAAGACGACCTCTACAATGTTTACAGTGGAACTAAGACATCGAAGGAATTGCGGGGGGAACTTGACCGAAAATATAAAACAGAGGATGCGGAAATTAAGAAATTTCTTGTTGCACGATTTCTGGACTTTAAAATGATAGATAGCAAATCGGTTGTCTCTCAAGTGCAGGAGTTGCAAGTCATCATACATGATCTCCTAGCAGAAGGTATATCTTTGAAAAATACCTTAGTTGAACAAATTAAAAAGGTTCTTAATACTCATATAAACTGTTTTGTACGTTTGATTATGAATGATGCATTTCAAGTAGCAGCGATAGTTGAGAAGCTACCATCTTTGTGGAAAGACTTCAAAAACTACTTGAAGCATAAACGCAAGGAGATGACTGTTGAAGATCTTATTGTCCGACTGCGTATTAAATAGGATAATAAGGCTGCCAAGAAAAGGTCAAAAGGGAATTCTATAATTAATGAAGCACATATTGTAGAAGATGATTAAAACAATTCTAAGAAAAGGAAGAAAGTTGAACAAGGAAGTAATCAACCCAAGAAGAAGTTCAAGGGAAAATGCTTCAATTGTGGAAAGATTGAACACAATTCCACGGATTGTCGTGGCCCAAAGAAAGGCAAGAAAAAGGATGAAGCAAATATGATTGAATCCAACAAAGAATGCGATGATTTGTGTGCTATGTTCTCAGAATGCAACTTGGTGGGGAATCCTCGCGAATGGTGGATGGATTCTGGTGCCACCCACCATGCATGTACCAACAAAGAGTTGTTTTCATCATTTGCTCTAGCTCAAGTAGAAAAAATGATCTATATGGCTAACTCCGCTACTGCTAAGGTGAAAGGAACAGGGCAAGTGTACTTGAAAATTACTTCGGGCAAGGTCTTGACACTTAACAATATCTTGTATGTTCAAGAATTACGTAGGAGCTTAATTTCTGTTTCACTTTTATATAAGAACGAATTCAAATGTGTAACCGTTTTTGGAAAAATTGTAATTAGCAAAGGAAAAATGTATGTTGGAAAAGGCTATCTCACCGAGGGCCTTTATAAGATGAATGTAATGACTGTTGAAATAAATAAAAGTTCAAATTCTTCTTATTTGCTTGAGTCTTATGATTTATGGCATGAACGTTTAGGCCATGTTAATTATAAAACGTTATGAAAATTGATTAACCTAGAAGTTTTGTCAAACTTTGAGTGCAATAAATCAAAGTGTCAAACGTGTGTAGAATCAAAGTATGCAAAGCATCCTTATAAGTCCGTTGAAAGGAATTCCAATCCTTTAGACGTAGCACACACTGAAATTTATGATATGAAGTCAACACCATCACGTGGTGGGAAAAAGTATTTCATAACTTTTATTGACGATTGCACTAGATATTGTTATGTCTATTTGCTAAATAGTAAGGATGAAACAGTAGATGCGTTTAGGCAATATAAAACTGAAGTTGAAATTCAGTTAGATAAAAATGATAAGAAGTGATAGGGGTGGAGAATATAAATCTCCCTTCGCCGAAATATGTGTAGAGAATGGAATCATCCATCAAACTACGGCCCCGTATTCACCTCAATCTAACAGAATTGTGGAAAGAAAAAACCAAACTTTGAAGGAAATGATGAATGCCTTGCTTATAAGTTCTGATTTACCGCAAAACTTATGGGGGAG
Organism: Capsicum annuum; assembly: GCF_002878395.1. Classification (NCBI taxonomy): domain Eukaryota; kingdom Viridiplantae; phylum Streptophyta; class Magnoliopsida; order Solanales; family Solanaceae; genus Capsicum; species Capsicum annuum. The sequence goes on along the minus strand of NC_061113.1, from coordinate 18,863,000 downwards.
GCTATCCTTACAGCCAATCGTATACTCAACAGAGTTCCCCATAGTAAGACACAATCAATTCTTTATGAAAAATGAAAAGGAAGGAAACCCAACTTGAAATATTTCAAAGTGTGGGGGTGTCTGTCACACCCCTTTTTTTCACTCCCAAAAAATAATTGAATTTTAAGTTTGAAAGAGTTTTCATTATTAAAGTGACAAAAAAATAAAATTTTGTTTCGAAAAGGATTATTTACATTTAAACTCAGAGTCACCACTTGACATAAATCAGGTGTGCCAAGTCACCCGTGGATATCCTTTTTCAAAACGGTTTTGACTTCATAAAATTGATCCGCGAACAGAGATTCTGGCTAAGGAATTCTGTTGATCGAGGAAAAGGTGTTGGGCACCCCTCGATCCCGTGGTTCGACCACGGTCTCTTGGTGGAGTATATCAACTAATTTGAACACTATGAATGTATAAACCACACCAAACATAAATAAAACGATCAATCAAGCAAACAAATCCAAAAAAAATAATGTCCAGTCAAATTATACAGTCCAGCATAGAAAAAGAATGTGAAAATGTAATTCCTATTCTACCCTACACTAATTTTATACTACGCTCCCATGCTACCCGATGCCTCGGGCCTTCATCACGGACGTCTTCCAAATACAAAATACTTTGGGGCATTCCCTGGCGAATAAATACAAGTGATCGCGGGGCATTCCCCGATTAAATGAATACATTTCCAAATGCAAGAACTAAAACCAAACCGTTCAACTCAAATTCCACATCCAAACATTCAACAAGAAAACTTATTCCTAAATTTTGCCTACCCGAACCAACATGCCTATCCATTTCAACATATCATAATTTTATCATATTCCAACAATATTCACGCTCATTACGAATTAAACAAAACAATAAACCAAAGCTAATCTAAACTCAACTTTTTTATCAATTTCTCAACTCCATCCCCCAAATCCATTTTTAACCACATTATTAAACCGGTTCGACTATCAAATCACTTTTCAAAATCTGAAACCAACAACACATACCCCAACGAAGATACAAACATTTAAGCATACTAATCATTCATATCCACAACAACAATTAACACTTTGCTCGAAATATTCAAAACCACACCACAAAATCACGATATTAACCAACTTCGATATAGTAAAAAAGTAGAGTTGAGAGATGGATCTTTGAAGAATCGATTTCGTCGATGATAAAATCAAGAAGGCCTGGACTATAGAATTCCTAATGGGACCTCAATAATGATGAACTCCAACTCTGTATTAAAAAATTTGAGACCCAAAACTGAAGCTCCATAAATTTAATCAAACCCAAAAGCCGACACTATTCACATACTGTTCACGATACTGTTCACGGTACTATTCATAATACCGTTCACGGCATTGTTCACGATACTGTTTCTCTCTTGATTTTTTTCTCTCTTGCGTGATTCTCTCTTTTCTCCCTTAGTTTTTTTTGTTCTTCTTGTGAGGAAGATGATTTGGTGATTGTTGTTATTGTGGAGAAGATGATGATGAAAGAATGAGCCTCCCCTTTTTCCCCTTTTAGAATTTTCCTTTTATATTTTTTATTTAGTTTTTCTTTTTCCTTATTTATTATACTATATGGAAGCATATAATTGGTGGCTTGTGGGAATAAGTGTGTCGTATGTGGAAAGATGAGGGTGGCGTGTGAAAAAATGAGTAGGGCGTGTGCCTTTTGCATGTATCCAATGAAAAATGAAAAGTGAGGTGTTGAGGTGACATAGTGAGGTGACAAAGATGCTATGTATTTAATTATTTTTAATTCTTTTTTTAGGGAGAAATTATCAATTAAACAAAAGTATGGTAAGGTGAATAAAATAAAAATAAAAAATTAAAATTAAAATTAAAATAAATAAAATAAAATAAAAAATTATTAAAATATTTTCGGAAAAGGATAAAATTACGTGTCTACATCATGCCCCATTTGGATGTAAACACATGGTGTTTTCATACAAAGCAGTAGACAATGAGACAGAATTTTGTCCTGACCTTTATTCAAAAGCACGGAGCACGAGGGAGGAGGGAAACTAGGTCTTGACTTAGGACATCCTACCTACCCAAGTTGTGAGGGAATCGAGTGATAGTTATCTCAAAGGATTGAAAGGAGCTGGACTATGCCTAGTTGGAGAGTCGAGGGAGGTCCCATCGAAGTTTCGGTCCGCGGTTCTGTATTACATCAAAAATGAAAATTATAAGTTAAAAACATAAATGAAATTACAAAATCCTATCTATGCAGCTTCTGTTGAACTCTTGACTTGAGTTTCATCACCCTATTCTTCAGGCAGGCTCCTGATTTGAAATTTCATCACTTGTTGCTTGGTCTTCAATTGCTTCACCTTATTGCTTAAATTTCCATTTATTTACCCTGTGCTTCGGGTGGGCTCCTGACTTGCCATTTCATCACCCCGTTCTTCAAGCAAGCTCATGTCTTGCAATTTCATCACCCTGTTCTTCAGCCGGGCTCCTGACTTGCAATTTCATCAACCTGTTCTTCAGGCGGGCTCCCGACTTGCTACTTCATCAATCTATTAACTTTCAACTTTTCACCTTGTTGCTTGACTTTCAACTTCTTTACTTTGTTGCTTGACTTTTCATTTCTTCACCCTGTTCTCCAGGCGGGCTCCTGAAATCACATTAAAACTTAAAAGAAAATTATCCCAAACAAAGATTATTATAAAGAGGTTTCATTTGCCAGAAAGTGAAGTTCTAACACAAGAATTAAATTTTTGCCCCAGTTTATCATCAAAGGACTTTTGTGCAAGTCACATCATTATGGGAATCAAGGAGAATGACTCGACTAAAGGTACGTCTTATAGGAATCAAAGAGAATGACTCGACTAAAAGGTATGTCTTATAGGAATCAAAGGTGATGACTCGACTAAAAGGTACGTCTTATAGAAATCAAAGGGAATGACTCGACTAAAAGGTACGTCTTCTAGGGGTCAAAGGAAATAACTCGACTAAAAGGTACGTCTTATAGGAATCAAAGGGAATGACTCGACTAAAAGGTACGTCTTATAGGAATCAAAGGAGATGACTCGACTAAAAGGTGCGTTTTATAGGAATCAAGGGGAATTACTCGACTAAAGGTATGTCTTATGGGAATCAAGGGATAATTCGACTAAAAGGTAGGTCTAATAGGAATCAAGGGAGATGACTCGACTAAAAGGTATGTCTTATAGAAATCAAGGGAGATGACTCGACTAAAAGGTACGTCTTCTAGGGGTCAAAGGGAATGAATTGACTAAAAGGTACTCCTTATAGGAATCAAGGGGGATGACTCGACTAAAGAGTACGTCTACTAGGGGTCAAGGGTAATGAATCAACTAAAAGGTATGCCTTATAGAAATCAAGGGGGATAACTCGTCTAAAAGATACGTCTTCTAGGGGTCAAGGGGAATGACTCGACTAAAAGGTACGTTTGATAGAAATCAAGAGGGATGACTCGACTAAAAGGTACGTCTTCTAGGAATCAAGGTGGATGAATCTACTAAAAGGTACGTCTTCTAGGAATCAAAGGGAATGACTCGACTAAAAGGTACGTCTTCTAGGGGTCAAGGGGAATAACCCGAATAAAAGGTACGCCTTACAGGAATCAAGGGAGATTACTCGACTAAAAGGTAAGTCTTATAGGAATTAAAGAAAATGAATCAACTAAAAGGTACATCTTATAGGAATCAAAGGGAATGACTCGTCTAAAAGGTACGTCTTCTAGAGGTCAAGGGGAATGACTCGACTAAAAGGTAAGTCTTATAGGAGTCAAAGGAGCGACTCGACTAAAAGGTACGTCTTCTAGGGGTCAAAGGGAATGAATCGACTAAAAGGTACACCTTATAGGAATTAGGGGGGATGACTCAACTAAAAGGTACGCCTTATAGGATTCAAGGGGATGACTCGACTAAAAGATACGTCTTCTTGGGGTCAAGGGGAATGAATCGAGTAAAAAGTATGCCTTATAGGAATCAAGAAGGATGACTCGACTAAAAGGTACATCTTATAAGAATCAAGGGGGATGACTCGACTAAAAGGTACGCCTTATAGGAATCAAGGAGGATGACTCGACTAAAAGGTACGTCTTATAGGAATCAAGGGGGGTGACTTGCCTAAAAGGTACGTCTTCTAAGATTCAAAGGGAATGACTCGACTAGAAGGTACGTCTTCTAGGAATCAAGGGGGATGACTCGACTAAAAGGTACGTCTTATAAAAATCAAGGGGGATGACTCGACTAAAAGGTATGCCTTATGGGAATCAAGGGGGATGACTCGACTAAAAGGTACGTCTTCTAAGAGTCAAAGGGAATGACTCGACTAGAAGATACGTCTTCTAGAAGTGCAGGTTCAATTTAAGAAGTGTATCACCCAGCAAATGAAAACTAAAATCCCTGGACTGGAAAGTATGACTCTCAGGGATATAAGATGATGAATTTTTACCATGATCTAATTATCAAACCTGTGCAACAACATTGCGTCCGGCATTTGTAAAAGCGAGAAATTAGGGTCCTTGATGTTTAGGCTTTGAAATCCTTGATTTGAAGGTGACATATGTTCCTATTTTATACAAAGAAAATTTATGAGTTTAAAAATATGGAGGCAGGTTTGTGGCTTTGGCTTTCGTGGCAAACGTTCTTGCCGTCATCACATTTAACCTTGCTTCTAACCATTAGATATATCCTTGACTTGATGCATCATTGACCCAAACTCAGATTATTAAGAGTGACTTTGAAGAAAATACAGTATCTTTTCTTTGCCATGCTACTTAGATAAACCCCTTTGAACCTTGGTATTTCATGAGTTTCCAGATTTTTCTGTTGACAAAACTTTCTGCATGCCCATTTTTTCGGTTCACAATCATGTCTCTTTTATGTGCTAGCTTTTGTATTGCTTTGTACAATTGAAGAAGTTGGTAGCCAGTTTTGAAATTTTTCTCACTTGTTTTGACATAGACTTGACTCAAAGACAAGATAAATAAAAATGAAAATGATTTCTATTTGGATAACTGACTCAAGACAATAAAAATAAAAATAAAAAGAAGATAGAAAAGACAATGAATGTCCCTATTTGAAACAAAGAAATGAAAAATTTATCTAGAAATGACAGTCAACTCTAATGATTAGAAATGACAGTTAACTCTAATGATTATGCCATGCATTTTGGATTAAGATGCTTGATCTTTTCATCCAAACTTTCTACCCATTGTTGTTGAGTTAATGGCCTTGAAAGTGAGTTGCTTGCTTAGGTCAATTGCATTTAAGACCCTATTCGTCTAGTGGTGCCTTGAAGGGTTTTCGCCAACAAGATTCTCTCATTTTCTTTTCCTCAGCTCACCATTGTCTTATGGTGTCTGTAAGATTTTTCCACTAATGAGACTCTCTTATCTTTGTTTTTCTTAACTCACAGTCATCTTACGGTTCCCGTGAGAGTTTTCACTGATAAGAATCTCTTATTTTTATCTCTCTCAACTTGCCATCGTCTTACAGTGCCCGTGAGGGTTTTCACCAATAAGACTCTCTCATTTTTATTTCTCTCCTGATTTCTTATGCTTATGAAGACAAGTAGTTTCCAAATGCATCATCATATACCTTGTATGCTTAGCCTTAACATCCTCGAAGATAGATTTGAAGGTCTTTCTTTGGTTGTAACTTGGCTTTTGGATAGGGTTAGAAAGAAAGGATGACATGGGACCAAAGTGACACTTGAAGTGGGGTAGGACTTAATACTTTTGGAATCGACTCAAACAATAAGGATTAACTCATCCCCCAGTTTCTTTTGACTGGACAATTCTAAACTATTTGTTTGGTTAGATCGAGCCCAGAGTAGGGCAGCCTACGTATCTCACCCCCGAGAGAGGAGAATCAGCGCACGTGTAGTTCTGACAGCTTGTTCTTTTGATTGATAATGACTTTCTTTTTTATTCCATTGACTTTTATTGACTCTTTTCTTTTTGGGATTTTTTTTCGACCCTTTTTTCTTGATACTCTTTTTTTTTTCTCTCTTTTTGGAAACATTTTTTCTCTTTTTCCTTTTTTTTTTTGAAACTTTCTGACTCTATTCTCTTGCTCGATAGTTTTTTTTTTGAACTTTGCTGGCTTCATCTTATTCCAAAAGAAGGGTATGAAAGAAAATAACACTAAGGGTCAAATGGGGTATACAAAGGATGACACGATGTTTGGATAGTAGAATGAAATGCCTTCATCATATTTATCCTTGAGAATGCAAGTAATAACATGCAATTGAAAAATGGGAGATAAAGATCACGTGTGACACTTTAACAACACTAACTTAAACTGAACATGTGTGTCACTTCTTCTTCTATACTTGTGCAGCATACAAATCCACCTTTGTTATGCATCCCTCACATCGAATGATTCATGCTTTTGTGGAGATGATTTCTTTTGTTCCTCTTGATATAGGATCACACAACCACTGTTTGTCCTAATTGAGATATGTCTTTCAATTGATGACAAAGTTATTCTCACGATCCTCAAAATAATAGCCTTAATTTTCAAAGAAGGCTTCAACTTGATCACCAAATTCCCCAGCACTTTATCAATTTTCTCAGATTCTCTCTTTTTCTAACTTTAAACCTCTGATTCAATTTTATGCTTAAACTAGATTTTAAGATCTGGCTATAAATTTCACTAGCATGTCATGTCACTAAAGTCAACATAAAATGTACTATGTAAAGAAAATAAACAAATAACACATATTTAAAACACAAAGAAAAATGGTACACTTCATTTAGTTGAAACATAAGATAGAAGGGTTTGAACATAAACGAAAAAAAAAACAAAACAAGATAAATCCTGAACTACAACCCTGAAATAGTTCGGACAACAAAAAATAAAATAAAACAAGCTACCAGACCTCTTCTTAGTAGGAAGAGGGGTGACTTCTCAATTGCTCAGCCTGATATCTTAGCCACTGGTTTGCATATTAGCATGACTAGAGCTTTTCTCACTGTCAATTTTCTGCATCATAATTGATTTATCTTGAATTATCTTTTCAATTCCTCTTTTCAAAGTACGACAATCTTCAATACCGTGACCCTGAATATCACAATGATATGCACATCGTACATTAGGATCAAAACTTCTTGAATGTGAGTTAGGAGTATACCCAAGGAGAGAAGTGATCATGCCCTGCAATACCAATCTCTGGAATAAACTGGCATAGGATTCCCCAATAAGAGTGAGATTATCTTTTTCCTTCCTCCTCTTTATGAACTCTGGCCTTGGATGAAACTTGGATTTAGAGGATCATTGGTAAATTTGTGGGGGTCGAGGACGATGTTGAGGGACGGTGCATGCCATTGTGGATAAAAAGATGGAGGACCATATAATTGTGCATTGTTCAAAGGATATTGAGGAAGTGGAATAGGATTTCTTAGATTTTTTGGAAAGAAACCTTGTTGGAAGTGGTTATGTGGATCTAATATGTAAGATCGGGGTTGAGGCTGACAATATTGGTGGGTTGGACCTCTCAAACTCTGCTTTGGCCCTGGCATGACAATAGGTGCATTTTCCTTCTTCTTTTCTTCAGTTTCCCTTGGTTGATTGCAATGTCATCCTAAATATTTCATAGAATCCTTTTGTCCATCAGGCTCCCCAATTTTTGATGTCTCAAAGCTGGGAGGAAGGTTAACAATTGAAGACATGCCCCAGTTTTTATATGAAACATCTTCATAGCCCATAAGTCCAGGGAGATTTTTCATATCATTTTCTACACTTTTAACTATCCCAACCACTTTCTCTAGCTCTTCTAGCATGCTAGGCTTCTTAGTAATAAATTTTGGCGGTCCACTTAATTTAACGGTAGGCTCAAAAGTATAACAATGATCATCAAGAGTATTAAATGTGGATTTACTAGTGGACTGGGGAAGCACAATCGTTGCATTGATAGCCAAAGTGGGAGTCTTAGTAGAAGGTTAACAACAAAAGCACAGACAGTATGTGGTGCTGTGAATGTGGTAGACTTTTACTGAGGAGCTAAATAAAGAGTGGTGGAAGTATTGAGGTGCATTTGACGTGGAATGGATTCTGAGGCATGCTGTGGTGCATTAACAACAGTAGGAAACTGACTTTGCGATTTTGGTGGAAGACTCAAGGTATTTGTAGGGTCAAAAGTGGGGAACGGAGGTGGAGGCAGCCCACAGGACCAAACTCGATACATTTCCATCATTTGTTGTCTCAGTCTCAAATTCTCTTCCATTAAACTCTCAATTTTCTGACTCTTTGTTTCATCCATAGTGCCACTCTCTATATCCTTGTTGGACACAACTAAACCTTTCTTGGATTTGGTGATTTAGAGGACCATCCAGGAAGCCACAAACCAACCACCTTAAACTAACTGAACAAGAGATAACAAATATGTTAGAGTTCAATATTTTTTCAAAACCTTTTTTTTCTTTTGAAAAGATCACCGAACCCAAGAAGGGCGCCTACATATCTCACTCCCGAGAGAGGAGAATTAGGTGTGCGTAGTTCGTGAAGTCGTGCCAAAATGTCCAATTGAACTCTTTGTTTTCTTTTTTTTTTTTCTCGAAACTTTAAGAAGAAAAGAAAATAACAATTTCTCAAAAGAATTGACGAAAATGTTTTTGAATTTTTCAGCTTTAACATCCCTTTACAAAGTGAAATCTATGATTACCAAAGAAAATCTTTTTGGGTTTTCAGTTTTAAATTTCATATGAAAATGAAACCTGAACCTATTAAAGGAAAATCTTTTTGCAGTTTTCTTTTAAAGATGTACATGAATAAAGACTGAAGAAAATCCTTTTGAATTTTTTTTCAAATAAGATCCTCAAACCAACAATAGGTTGCCTACGTATCTCACATCCCAAAAGAGGATAATCAGGGGTGCGTAGTTCGTCCAGATCGGACAATTAAGGATTAAAGAACAAACTAAGACTTGACCTGAGAGACGCGATTACAGACAGACGATGAAAGATATCAATAAAATCTTTTTGAGTTTTTCAATTTGACACTTCACATAAAACTGATACCAACAATTATGAAAGAAAAAAAATCTTTTTGGGTATTTTAGTTATATGAAATGTACAAAACTTCTACCATATTTTTTGCATTTTTTTAAATAAAAAACTCCAATTAAAAAAAATATTTTTAAAATTTTTGAATTATGAATGCATGGTAAAGAAATAAAAAGAAAATCTTTTTGATGTTTTTGATAAAATGAGTGAGAAAGGGAAAAAACTCTTTTTGAATTTTTGGATTGTGAAAAACAAAAGCCATAAGGAACTCTAAAAACTACGAAACTCTTTTTTTCTTTTCGACTCACTTTTTCTTTCTTTTTCCGCTTTTTTTTTAATTTTTCCTTTCCTACACACTCGATTTTTCTAGCACATGCTTTCCTCCAAATCAATCCATTAAATGACCATATTACCCTTAAAGATGCAACATTTAGCATGTAGAGATGCTTTAGAGGTGAGTCTCCTACAAAGGGCCACTGGGTCCCATGAGGTCTCAATATGATGCAGATAAGCATGACCTAAATGCTGACCTACACTGGGGTTCGTTAACAAGGCTGTTCAGGGGTGTGTATGGTCGATAGTGGCTGGGAGAGCTTTCCACCCACTCCATAACACCGACCGCTCCCTCTCCTAAAATAAGGGTGACTCAACTAGAGGTCGTGTACAACACGTGTACTGCGGACTTATTGCAGAAAGAATGACTCGGGTTATGCACATGATGCCAGATACAAAGCGGTAACACATAAAGTAAAACTATAAACAAAGAACACGTAGGCAGTCAACACTAATAAAATTAATACGAACAATAACACAAACAATGTCTATACTCCCATAATGTCAAACAAAGCCGATACAACTCCAAAATTAGCTCGAATTCTGAAAAATCTCCAGCAGAGTCGTCAGAGCTATCACACCCCTTTTTTTCACTCCCAAAAAATAATTGAATTTTAAGTTTGAAAGGGTTTCCATTATTAAAGTGCAAAAAATAAAATTATTTCAAAAAGGATTATTTACATTTAAACTCAGAGTCGCCATTTGACATAAATCAGGTGTGCCAAGTCACCCATAGATATCCTTTTTCAAAATGGTTTTGACTTTATAAAACTGATCCACGAACAGAGATTTCGGATAAGGAATTCTGTTGACCGAGGAAAAGGTGTTAGGCACCCCTCGATCCCGTGGTTCAACCTCGGTTGCTTGGTGGAGTATATCGACTAATTTGAACACTATGAATGTATAAACCGCACCAAACATATATAAAACGATCAATCAAGCAAACAAATCTAAAAAACCAATGTCCAGTCAAATTATACAGTCCAAAATAGAAAAAGAACACGAAAATGTAAATCCTATTCTACCCTACACTAATTTTATACTACGCTCCCAAGCTACCCGATGCCTCGAGACCTTATCACGGATGTCCTCCAAATATAAAATACTTTGGGACATTCTCCGGCGAATAATTACAAGTGATCGCGGGGCATTCCCCGATTAAATGAATACATTTCCAAATGTAGGAATTAAAACCAAACCGTTCAACTCAAATTCCACATTCAAACATTCAACAAGAAAACTTATTCCTAAATTTTTGCCTAACCAAACAAACATTCGCCTATCCATTTCAACATATCATAATTTTATCACATTCCAACAATATTCATGCTCTTTACAAATTTAAAAAAAAAATAATAAACCAAAACTAATCTAAACTCAACTTTTTTATCGATTTCTCAACTCCATCCCCCAAATCTATTTTTAACCACATTATTAAACCAGTTCGACTATCAAATCACTTTTCAAAATCTGAAACCAACAACACATATTCCAATGAAGATTCAAACATTTAAGCATACTAATCATTCATATCCACAACAACAATTAAAATTTTGCTTGAAATACTCAAAACCACACTACAAAATCATGATATTAACCAACTTCGATATAATAAAAAGTTAGAGTTGAGAGATGGACCTTTGAAGAATCGATTTCGTTGATAATAAAATTAAGAAAGCCTGGACTATAGAATTCCTAATGGGACCTCAACAATGACGAACTCTAACTCCGTATTGAAAAATTTGAGACCCAAAACTGAAGCTCCGTAAATCCAATCGAACCCAAAAGCCGACACTGTTCACCTACTATTCACGGTACTGTTCACAACACTGTTCATGGTACTGTTCACAATACTGTTCATGATACTGTTTCTCTCTCGATTTTTTTCTCCCTCGCGTGATTCCCTCTTCTCTCACTCGATTTTTTTTTATTATTCTTTTATGGAAGATGATTTGGTGATTGTTTTTATTGTGGAGAAGATGATGATGAAAGAACGAGCCTCCCCCTTTTCCCCTTTTAGAATTTTTCTTTTATATTTTTTATTTGGTTTTTCTTTTTCTTTATTCATTATCCTATGTGGAAGCATATAATTGGTGGCATGTGAAAATAAGTGTCTGACATATGGAAAAGTTAGTGTGGCATGTGGAAAGATGAGGGTGGCATGTGGAAAAATGAGTAGGGCGTGAGCCTTTTGTATGTATCCAATGAAAAATGGAAAGTGTGGTGTTGAGGTGGCATAGTGAGGTGATAAAGATGCTATGTATTTAATTATTTTTAATTCTTTTTTTGGGAGAAATTATCAATTAAACAATTATCAATTAAACAATAGTATGGTAAGGTGAATAAAAATAAAAAATAAAAATAAAAATTAAAATAAATAAATAAAATAAAATAAAAAATGATTAAAATATTTTTGGGAAAGGACAAAATTACGTGTCTATAGTGTCTAGCAAAGGTCCAAATTCCTATGCCTAAAAGGGTTAAGATAAGACCTAAAATGGTGGACTGCGTGTTCATAGGATATGCTAAAAGTAGTAAAGCATGTCGATTTTTGGTTCATAAATCTGAACATCCGTATATTAACAATGCTGAATTCTTTGAAAATATTTACCCGTATAAAATTAGACATGAACAGTCTAGTGGAGGATCTAAATGACCTCGAGATGAACCAAGTCAGAATGTACATAATGAAGAAAATCCAAGACGTAGTATACGTCAAAGAAGGTCTACTTCATTTGGATCGGATTTTGTAACATTTCTCTTAGAAAATGAGCCTTAAATATTTAGGGAAGCGATGACATCTTCGGACTCATCCTTTTGGAAAGAGGCAGTCAATAGTGAGATTGATTCAATCTTAAGAAACCATACATGGGAATTGGTTGATCTTCCTCCCGAAAATAAACCTTTAGGTTCTAAATGGATTTTCAAAAGAAAGATGAAAGCGGATGACACTATTGACAAATACAAGGAAAGACTTGTAGTAAAGGGATTCAAACAAAAAGAAGGTCTTGATTACTTTGATGCATACTCGCCAGTAACAAGGATAACATCGATTCGAATGTTCATTCCCTTAGCGGTGGTATATGATCTTCAAATCTATTAAATGGATGTGAAAATTGCTTTTCTAAATGGAGAATTGGAGGAAGAAATATACATGAAACAGACTGAGAGTTTTATGGTTCCAAGAAAGAAAAACAAGGTCTGTAAACTTATCAAGTCATTATATGGACTAAAGCAAGCACCAAAACAATGGCATGCAAAGTTTGACCAAACCATGTTGGCAAACAGGTTAAAAATAAATGAATGTGATAAATGTGTTTATATTAAAGACACTCCAAATCACCAAGTCATTGTATGTTTATATGTAGATGATATGTTGATCATCAATAGAGACATTTATGACATAAATGCAACAAAATGAATGCTCGAGAGTAAGTTTGATATGAAAGACCTTGGAGTTGCAGATGTAATCTTAGGTATAAGAATCCATTGAACTCCACAAGGGTTGACATTGTCACAGTCTCATTATATTGAAAAGGTACTTGACAAATTCAAGTATATGGAATTTGGTATTGCCAAGACTCCATTGGATGCGAGCTTTGCACTTTGAAAGAATGAAGGTAAAAGTGACTCGTAATTGGAGTACGCAAGAGTATTGGGATGTTTTATGTATATAATGAACTGTACACGATCAGACATAGCATGCACTATCAGTAAATTGACTCGGTACACGAGTAATCCCAATAAAACTCACTGGATAGCAATGAAAAGAGTTTTGGGGTATCTTAAATACACTCAAGATTATTCTTTGCATTATAATAAATATCCTTCGGTACTTGAAGGATATAGTGATGAAAATTGGATCACCAGATCGAACGAAGTAAAATACACAAGTGGATATGTATTTACTATCGGTGGAGGAGCAGTCTCTTGGAAATCATCCAAACACACTTGTATTGCTCGCTCTATAATGAAATCTAAATTTATCGCATTGGATAAAGCTGGGGAAGAAGCAAAATGGCTCCAGAATTTGTTAGAAGATATTCCTTATTGTCCCAAGCCAGTGGCACCAATATGTATATACTGTGATAGCCAAGCAGCAATAGGTAGGGCAGGGAGCATGATGTATAACGGTAAATCTTGTCATATACGATGAAGACATAATACCATTAGGAAACTTCTCTCTAATGGAATTATCACTGTTGACTATGTAAAGTAAAAGGATAATGTGTCGAATCCACTTACAAAAGACCTATCTAGAGAAGGAGTGGAAATGACATTCAAAGGAATGGGTTTAAGGCCTAGGACAAGTCAGCATGGCGATAACTCTACCTAGCAGACTGGAGATCCCAAGACCTAGGTTCAAGGAGATCAAACAAATTTGTGTCTGACAGGTTCAACATTGTCAATTACCCAACCCATTCTCATGATATAGACAATGTATAGTAATCAAGGATAAGACTTAAAGTGAAATGTCTTTTAATGATTATCTAAATTTGGCAGATTTGACAAAATAGTTTAATCTAAAGGATTGAACGTTTAGAAATCACCTATGTGAGGGCGAAGTGGAAGACGCTTCAAGAAGAATATTAGTAAAGGCCTATTTTCTAAGCACTCATGAAATCGAGATGTGTTCATGGCTGAAAAGAACAAAACTGTGAGAACCATAAAACGGTAAAAGGCTGGTTGTATGACATGTGTTTTCTAGTGTACATTAAAGCTCGACGGTTCAAAAATATCAAATCTACCGATTGATCGAGTGTATCCGATGCATGTTCACTAAGGAAAGTTCAAAGAAAAATCCATTTAGCCAGATGCAATCAGTCTTTGCTTGATGATCACATACTTGTCCGTAAAATTTTTATGAAAAATAGCCATTCCCCATTCTTGTGGGAGATTGTTGGGTTCAATATGTATCAAAAAGGTATGAATGGAAAATGGAGAGAAAAATGGTGGAAGAAAGGAGACACTAATTTAGAAGGTGTACTCCCAAAATTAGAAAGTTCACTAATTCTCCCACATTGGTGGGAGAAGGGAACTATGGAGTGTTTTTAATAGAAAGCACTTACTCCACATGCTAAGAGAGGAAAGAAATAAAAAATGCCTCGCGTCATCGTCATCGCTCGCTCGGCTTCGAATTTGGATTTGGATATGTCAAATGATCGATCGATGAGAGCTATCTTTTTGGACAAAGTTTATTTCACGTAAATTTAATCCGAATGGCAAAAGGAAAACACACCTGTAATCCTCCTTTTATACATACATACAGATTTCGAAATAGTATTTACGTGAAATAAACTTTGTGAGATCCTTAGTTCTTTAGGCTTCCATCTATCAATTTCTTCACACTTCTCTCTCACCACAACAGACGCATCACTATCACTGGTGAACCACCGCCGATCGACCACCCAACACCAGCTCCGTTTCTCTCTCCCTTCTCTCTTTTTCTTTCTTCTGAAAACCACCAGAAAACTCATGCTTCGGCGAGCCGCGTTCCACCAACAACCCTTGTTGTGAGCACAAACAAAGCCATCTCCGACCAACCCTTGCGCCACCAGCATCCCTAAAAAAATGCCATTGCCGCCCCTCCACGTAGCCGCCGCCCTCCACCAAAAAAGTGGGAACTCCATCGCTGATCCATCCCCCATTAGACGCCCCATCTGCCGACGGAAAAAACAACAGCAACAGGAGCTTCCAGCCCAAAGGACCACCACTGGTCCGCTTCTTCGCCGCTATAATTTTCACTCATCGCCGACGAAACCCGTGAATCCGTCCATCTTGATTGATTCTTTCAATTTTGTGTTGTTCCTCTCTGTCAATTCTCATCGGCGCTGCAGTAGATAAATCTTCTTCGGTAGAAAGTCTTAGTTCAATGCACCATACAAGGTCGAGATCCCTATTTCGTGAATCTCCATCATCAATGGGGCTGCTCCATATCTAATTCTCTTTCTAACAAATTTTTGATATGCACAATAAGGATATCTTTAAATTCCCTAAATTTTCCTCATCGGCTGTCGCTCCTCTCCTCAAATCTCATCGGTGATGCAGTAGAATCTTCTCTAGTATACACAAAGCTTATAGATTCTGATTCTTGTACCCCTATTTTTCTCAATCAAGATTCAAGTAAGAAACCCTTTTGGCTTTTCTTAGTTGTGGAATTGTTGGTTGAACTGAATATTTGAGTTAACGAACAACAACAAGAAAAAGATAGGCACCATCATCATCATCATCATCATCTCAAAGAAGAAGAATGCAAAATGCATGGAAATTCGGTGACAGAAATACTATTTCGATGACACTATTCCGGCGACCAATTTCTACCGCCAATTGCCGGAATCCAGCAACTCAACCAAGTATAAGGACACAATCCAGCTTCGATCAGGTGCACTCTATCTATTATTTCTAGTTGTGTATAGCTTTCTTGATTTTTAGGGGATGCTACTGGTAGTGTTCTGTACTATTCTTGTTGTGATTCTTGTTTCGTAGCGTCTTGGCTAATTATCTGGTTTTAGGTGTTGAATTTCTTGTTGATTGGTTACTTTGTAATAGTGTTATACATGTGAATCTCTTTATTGTTCTTAGTAGTTTTGGAGTGTGTTACCTCATTTGATTACTGTTACTTGATTTACTAGCATATCCATTAAGTGTGGTAGTATTAGTTCCCGCTATTGACTATTGTGTACCAAAATTTTTGTATCCCCTTTGTTATTTTTTTTCTCTTTTTCCTTTCTTCCCTTTGTTGCATAGTGGCTGTGATTGGCGAGGGTAGAATAGGGGCATGTCATAGGTCGGGTTCGGGGTCAGGAATTGTTGGGTCTGGGCCGGGGTTTGAGGTAGTAAGGTTAGGCGGGATAAGAGAGCTTCTAGGTTGCGAGTTGGGTCTTGAAACATTAGTACTTTACAGGGTAAGTCTATAGAGTTGGTGGAGATTCTTAGAAATGGGAGGGTTAGTGTAGCGTGTGTCCAGGAAACTAAATGGGTAGGCACTAAAATGAGAGATATGGATGGATATAAGTTGTGGTACTCGGGTAGCGTGAGACATAGAAATGGGGTAGGTATCTTAGTAGATGAAGATCTTAGGGAGCAGGTGGTAGAGGTAAAGAGAGTTAGTGATAGACTGATGTCTATTAAGTTAGTCAGGGGAGGGTCTACGGTGAACGTTATTAGTGCCTATGCCCCGCAGTAGGTTTGGACGAAGAGGAGAAGAAAGAATTATGGGAGGTTTTAGATAAGGTGGTGAGGAATCCCGAGCACTGAGAGGCTTTTCGTGGGAGGGGATTTCAATGGGCATATTGGGTCTTTGTCGAGAGGGTATGATGATGTGCATGGTGGTTTTGGTTTTGGTGAGTGGAATAAAAGAGGAACTTATCTGGTGGATTTTTCTAGGGCTTTTGGGTTGTGGATAGAAAATTCAAGCTTTTCGAAGAAAGAGGATCACCTTATTACATTTCGTAGTTCAGTGTCCAAGATTCAGATAGACTTTTTGCTTCTTAGAAAAGGGGATAGAGCGCTATGTAAAGACTGTAAAGTCATACCTAGCGAGAATCTCTCGACTCAACATAGGTTGTTAGTGATGAACTTCGTTATCAATAAGGGAAAAAAGAAGAGAAGTAGAGAGGCGCGGCCCAGGATTAAGTGGGGGAGCCTGACTTTGGCTAGTTCTTTGGAGATGGAAGAGAATTTGAAGAGTAGGGGGCTTGGGAGAGTAGAGGGGGTGGATAATATATGGAAGACGACTTCTAGTTGCATTATGGAGACCGCTAGAGAGGTGTTGGGTGTCTCGAGAGGTCGATCTGGCAAACATCGAGGAGACTGGTGGTGGAACAAAGAGGTCAAGAGAAAGCTAAAGTCTAAGAAGGTAGCTTATGCTAAGTTGGTTGGGAGTAAGAATGATGAGGAAAGACAGAAAAATAAGGATGAGTATAAGGTTGCTAGAAGAGAGGCTAAGTTAGCGGTCACGACGGCTAAGACAACAGCTTTTGAGAGTTTGTATGCAGCTTTAGAGGAGAAAGACAGAGATAAGAAGTTGTATAGGATGGCCAAGGCCAGGGAGCGGAGGAATCGTGACCTTGACCAAGTGAAGTGCATCAAATGAGATGATGGTATAGTGTTAGTTTGAGGATGCCCTCATTAGGGAGAGGTGGCAGTCCTATTTTCATAAATTTTTGAACGACGAGGTGGATAAAAGTTCTGTGTTGGAAGGCTTAGAGATATCTGAGGAGGGTCGCCATTATAGTTATTGTAGGCGTATCGAGGTTGAGGAGGTCAAGGGAGCTATTCGCAGGATGCGGCGGGGTAGGGCAACGGGGCCAGATAATATTCCAGTAGACTTTTGGAAGAGCACTAGTGGGGAAGGTCTGGAGTGGTTGAAAAGGCTGTTTAACATTATTTTTAGACCTGCTAAGATGCCTGAAACATAGAGGTAGAGCACGATGATTACAGTGTATAAGAACAAGGGAGACATTCAAAGTTGTAACAACTATAGAGGTATTAAGTTGAGTCATACTATGAAGGTTTGGGAAAGGGTGGTAGAGTTGAGGATGAGAAGGATCGTGACGATCTTTGAGAATCAGTTCGATTTCATACCTGGTCACTTGACCACTGAGGCCATTTACTTTGTGAGGAGATTAGTGGAGCAGTTTCGAGAGAGGAAGAAGACTTGCACATAGTGTTTATTGATCTAGAGAAGGCATATGATAGAGTTCCTAGGGCGATTCTGTGGAGGTGTTTGAAGGCTAGAGGGGTGTGCGTGGCGTACATTAGGTCGATTCAGGATATATATGATAGTGCGAAGACTCGTGTGAGGACGATCGGTGGAGATTCGGAGCACTTTATAGTTTTGATAGGGTTGCACCAGGGATAGACTCTTAGCCTGTTTCTATTTGCCTTGGTGATGGATGTTTTGACGCGACATATTCAAGGGGAGGTGCCTTGGTGTATGTTATTTGCAAATGATGTGGTTCTGATCGACGGGACTTAGGGTGGAGTTAATGATAAGTTGGAGGTTTGGAGATAGACGCTTGAATCTAAAGGTTTTTGGTTAAGTAGAATAAAGACGGAGTATTTGGAGTGTAAGTTCAGTAATATGTCGCAAGAAGATGGAGTGGTTGTGAAACTAGACTTTCAGGCTATCCAGAAGAGGAAGAGTTTCAAGTATCTGGGGTCTATAATTCAGGGTAATGGTGGGATTGACGAGGATGTCACGCATTGTTTGTGGCAAGGTGGTTGAAGTGGAGTCTCGCTTCGAGAGTTTTTTGTGATAAGAAGGTGCCCCCAAAGCTTAAAGGTAAGTTCTACAGAGTAGTAGTCCAAACGGCTATGCTGTATGGAGTGGAGTGTTGGCCAGTTAAGAACTCCCATATCCAAAAGGTGGAGGTGGCGGAGATGCGAATGTTGCAATGGATATGTGGACATACCAGGAAAGATAGGGTGAAGAATAAGATTGTTCGGGAGAAGGTGGGAGTTGCCTCCATGGAGGATAAGTTGCGAGAAAGTGAGGCTACATTGGTTCGGGCATATGATGAGGAGGAGCCCTGATGCTCCAGTGCAGAGGTGTGAGACTCTGGCTATGGATGGTTTTAGGCGGGCTGGAGGTAGACCGAAGAAATATTGAAGGGAGTTGATTAGGCATGATATGGAGTAATTACAGCTTACAGAGGACATGACCCTTGATAGGAAGGTGTGGAGGACGCGGATTAGGGTAGAGGGTTAGGTGGTGGGAGAGCGACGGTAGTAATAGGGGAGTGCTTCTTTGGGTCTGGAGTTTCTGGTTCGTAGTTTTGGGGCTGTATTTTTTGGGGTTAGTGGTGTTGGCTTTTTTGCATCCCGTACTATTTTATTATACACTTATCTTTTGTGTTTGTTATACTGTTAGTTTGTTTTGTGTACCATACTAGTTTGTATCCGCTTACTTTTTATATTTGTTATACTGTTATTGGTCCTAAGCTGGGGTCTATCGGAAACAGTCTCTCTACTTCTCTTGAGGTAGTGGGATGGTCTGCGTAAACTCTACCTTCCCCAGACCCTACTAGGTGGGAATTCACTGGGTATGTTGTTGTTGTTGTTGTTGTTGATACACTGCTTTGAACTGATGCAATTGTTCAATGAAATGATATGTCTGTTCAACGAACTGATGTACTGTTTCGTGAACTGGTATGTCTGTTTGGAGAAGGACACGTTCTTTGGGTAAACAGACATGAATTTCCAGAAAAATCACACTATTTAAGTGAACCAATGCCACCTTTTCGAAGAGGCATCTCACAGGCTATATAAACCTGCTTTCATTCACAGGTTTTGATATGAATTTTTCTGCAATAAACTCTCTTCTTGTCTTTACAAATATTCTGTGTGATCAGTCAATTCGTTAAGTGAGTTCGACGATATTCCAATTGTTTGAGGTACCGCTACAGTTGGTTTATTTGGTCATTTTATCCTGGGAGGAAAATTCCACAACCTCGGGTACAACGAGGGGAATTATTTCCTTAAGAAAAGTCCGTGAATTCGGACGACTTGGCCTTATTCATTTCTGTCTCATCTATTTTGTGAAAAAATAAAATACACCTCGTAGAAAGGTCATTTTGATCTTGTGTTGAGGGTACTTGATATACTTCATTGTATTCTTGTTTATACTTGAACTCTGGTTGAAGTTGTTGTTCTGTATATACATATTCTGCGTACCTATAGATGGTAATAGCAGTTCCTCCATCTTTAATCAGAGGTTTCAAATTCGAATCATGCAGCTTACAGGATACAATTTTTTTTTGTTAGGAGTGTTGCCTCAGAATGAGGCATGCAACACGTAATTTAGATATTGTCAGATTCTATTGTGGATCTTGGACATAGAATAAAAAAGCAAGAATATTTATGAGGTCGAGTGGGTTTTCCAGCTTTCTCTGCTGCCATTTTCCAGATCTTTATATTATCAAAGAAAAAGCTGGTTTCCCACTTGCATACCTTTCTTATTCATACTTATTAGTGTACTATATATTCTAGTTGGTTTCTATCTAATAAGTATATATGGTAATCAATGTGTATACATATTCTATACATGAATACAATGAGACTCGAGAGTTTCTATTATTATCTTCCTGATAATTATAAACGTTAAATTTTACTAGGAGAGTTTAAATTTGACCTATATATATGTATATATTAAATATTTAATTTATATACAAATAATATAATTTTTTTTCACGATATTTAACGGCCATCCTTCACTGAATGCAAATAACCCTTGGGTTGGACTATATTTGTTAGAAGCAGAAAAGAAATAGTTTGTTAGAAGCAGAAAAGAAATAGTTTGAAATTGAAATGGAAATGGAAATAGTTTGAAGCAAAAAATATATTTTATACAAAGTTTGTAACTTAGCTAACCGAACTATAATTATCCCTTTTAACTAAGAAATCCTCCTCCATGTTCACTTCTAAAATTAGATATGTTGACCCTTTTCTCGTTTTCTTTTGGGAGTACTACCTTCACATTGAAAAGTGAGATGCTTTTACTATGGTTCCTCAGATTCAATTTTTTTTTTTTTGCTAATTTATGAGGAGTACAAAAAAATAATAACTCCCATTTTCATCAAGAAGAGCAATATATCCGGTATGCTCATAGATATTGAAGCACGTGACTTTGACTTGTGTTTGATGCCATTGAAATTGCTTTGTCATAATAGTTGTTCGTACGTTGTGAAAAGTAATATGCAACAAATTCACATGATATTACATATAATAGGAGCATGTGTAAAGTATTTGACTAATAAGGTTTACAAATTATAATCACGAACATATATTTCATTTTACGTCGTCTTAACAAATATTTATTAGAAGTGTATTTTACAAAGTCAATCTTATTAATTATGTTAGGAAAATAATTTAAATTTGACTACTAATATCATATGTAGTCATTTAATTATAGAACTGATATTGAAAAAAATGATAAAGTTCTCTTGATTTCATAAATTGTGAACAAATAAATTAAAAAAAACTATTTTTAGTAAGAGACTAAGTTAAATGAAACGGAGAGAGCATATAACAGACATTGTAAGTTATCAAAAATAGAAGTAATGTATTGCTTTCTCAAATCATAATCAAAGTACATATCCATCCATCTAGTAATAATAATAACAAAGGAAGGTAATATTACAATGATCACAAAACAAATTTCTTCCCCTTTTCTTCAAGGTTTGAAAAATCATTCATCAAGAATATAATCATGCATTAATAGTTACAATTCGAGGTACTTCTACTGGAAATTCATCAATTTCATCCATCCATGGATTTTTCTCCTTCGCAGGATTAATAGTCCTTAGCGCGCGCCAAACAGCACTGTTACACTTAAATCCAGAACCAAATGCAATTTGCCACGTCCTATCACCTTTCTTGATCCTCCCTTTAGCTTCAGTATATGCCAATTCATACCACAATGAACTACTTGAAGTATTACCAAATCTATAAAGTGTCATTCTTGATGGCTCCATATGCCATTGACTTAATTCGAGGTTCTTTTCTAACTCATCTAACACTGCTCTACCACCAGCATGAATGCAAAAATGCTCGAATGCCAACTTAAAGTCAGGAATATAGGGTTTAATTTTCATCTTGAACACTTTCCTCGCGACTAGTGTGACGAAAAATAGTAGTTGTTCCGACATAGGTAGGACTATTGGTCCGAGTGTGGTGATGTTGGTTTTCAAAGCCTCCCCGGCTACAGCCATTAGGTCTTTAGACAACGCGACCCCTATCTTCTTATTGTCATCTTCTTCTTGGAACACACATCCATAGCTCTTGTCATCTGCACCTTTGTGTGTACGTACTGTGTGGATGAGTTGGTACTTGGAACGTCGTCGATCCGATGATTTATTCGATAGTAAAATTGCAGCACCGCCCATACGGAAAATGCAATTTGAGACAAGCATTGATCGATTGTTGCCAAAGTACCAATTGAGTGTTATGTTCTCCATGCTGACTACTAGTGCATATGAATTTGGGTGCACCTGTTACAACGTGTGATATAACATATCAAAAGTTAGTACTATTGACAAGTTATTAATTAATTATTACTAGAAATATACATTTTTTCTAGTAAATATGAAAGGCATTTTTTTTATCGTACAACATTAAAAGCTAGCAGTTTGTAGGTATCGACATTAAATTTGACATGTCCACTTGAACCTTTATATATGATAGGTTAATTCTTTAATACTGAATTCAGGAAAATCATGTTACATCTTCATCTGTATGTCAGATGATGGTCAAAAGCGAGTTTAATTAATCCGTTACGTCAACATCCCAAATGAAATTTTAATTTGTACTATTTCACTACATTCATAGTCATATCCATATCCATATTATTCTAATTACATAGTAATTTATCTTTTAAGGATGATTAGAAAATTTTCAAACTAGAAGTTCGCTAAATATCATGTAAATCTTTCACAAAAGCAACAGAGTACATATCAGATTCTTCAAAAGTAATTTATATTTTGAAGATTCTAACACATGTGCGGCAATATTTTTTTTAAGCTGAACAACCTCGCATACCACCAAAGCTGGTGCATCATGTTATTTAAGACCATACTAGGACAAATTGAAAAGTAACTTAATACTCATGCAAAAAGGAAAAATGTATACTGCAAGTTATATACTTGCATAGGTTATTTAATGTAATTTAGCATGTGGCCAACTACTTTATTTTTGGGTTATTTGACCACTTCATTTAGAAACTACCTGTTATATTATTACTACAAGTTATCATATTTTTCGAGTCTTCCTCTTCCCTTAGTGATTCGACCCACAACCTTAGCATTAAAGGTGAAGGGTGCTTACTTTCTGAGCAACCCTTCTCGAAAAGTAAGTCGTCAACGTTGATAGTGTACTAAAAATATTAGTAATATATACTATACTATTAATACACATAAATGGAACATAAAATTGTCTTGCAAAGGAACTAACCTGTAGCATTTGCTTGGCAAGGTCAATTGAAATTAATCCAGCACTACAACCCATACCACCAAGGTTGTAACTCATGATATTTCCTCTAAGCTTATAGTGATTAACAATCATAGCAGAAAGTGATGGAGTTGGATTAAATAAACTACAATTCACCACAAGAATCCCAATATCCTTAGCCTTCACACCAGTTTTCTCCAACAATTCATCAATTGCACCAAACATAACCATTTCAGCTTCTTTTCTTGCCTCAGCCATACAAGGATTTGGTGGCAATTTCAAAAGAGCTTCCGGAAAATACGTCTTTTGACCTAAACCTGACCTCTCCAGTATTTTCTTCTGAAAGGCCAAATTCTCCTCAGTGAAAATCCCGGCCATCTTTGATCTCTCCATAAACAATTCCTTTGGACACATAACATCAGGTTTAGGCTTGTAACACGAAAAATCGACTAGGTACACTTTTCGTGGCCTAGTCATAAAATAAAGTGTAGCCAAGAAAACTATGAGGGCTGAGCACAAAATTACTGTGACAAGATTGAATTTGAGTTGGTCCCATAATTGAACCACATCTTCCATAGTAATTGTAGAAAGATGAACAAATGCAGCAACTAAAATTGGGACAAGGAACAAATACATAGCATGGCTAATTAAATAATGATAGCCAAGTTTCACATATTTGAGCCTAACTGATAAAAGAAAATTTGGAAGTTTGTTACTATTTGTTTGATCATCATTAGCTTCAATTGAAACTCTTCTAGTTGATTCATCTGGCATTGTATTGGAATTTGGAAACAACCCCACAAATCAATCAACTATAACTTAGAGAAATAAGTGACTTTCTTGAATAATTTTTTTCCCAAATAACAAGAAAGTAGTACTCAAGTGGGGAAAATATGACTTTTGTTTAGCTACAAGAGGGAGATGTGTGTTGAGGGAAAAAGGGATGTGTATGAGAATTTAAAGAGTGTGTGGAGTTGGGGTGAGGGGGTAGGGGGTGCAACTACCCCAACGAACTTTTAATTGTTTGCCTACTGTAACATTTAATTTGCCAGAAGGAAAACTAGAGGCATTTTCGTGTTAGTATAAAGTTTTTATATTTGGAATTTGACCCACACGCTCAACAACTGTGGTTTCTTCTTGGCCACCCTAAGACGTAGTCATAAATTGCACTTGTCTTGTTATACATGAATTATACTCCATGCTCAGTCAACTTATGTAAATTTATTTGTTCCGCTTTATATTACTCGATTTATGTTGATATGATTACCGTATATGTTACTAAACTAACCGTATTAATTAATGATATTTTAAAACTTTAAATTTGATTACTATTATTTTATAGAGTAATTCTAACTAATAAGAGTGGTATAAAAAGGTAACAAAATTCTCTTGATTTGCTAAGATGGACAAGTAAAATAAGACAATCTATTTTTTTGTATAGGGGCCAAGTAAAATGTGACGGAGGGAGTATTTTATCGGGCATGAGATTTAAGAAAAAATTCTTAAAAAATTTATATTTTCAGAAATATCATAATATACTTATTTATAATGAGAAATGGGAAATTTGAATTAAATTATTTTTAAATTTTGAAAGAGGTCGTTCTTCTGAAACGTAGCAAAAAGAAAATAGATTAACATAAATTGAAGCGAAATGACCATATTAATTTTTTTAAGCAGAACTACACATACAGATTTTACTGCATGTAATTCGAGTGCTATTAAGATAGTAGTACAATTTTTTTGTAACAGTATGGTAGAATGAGAAAATGAGAAGAGGAAGTTACCTGGTTCAGCAAATTCAATCTTCAATTACTTTTTATGGTGAAAGTTCTAAAAAATTACATAATATAAAGTAGTTTGAGATTTTATAATAGATACGTGTAGATTACACTTATCATTCACATAAATATAGTTTGCCAGATGTATCATATACACTGGATATAATTATTATGCGTGTAGATACAATATATTTTACTCTTATTATCCACACTTATACAAGGTGTTTCTCTATTATCACGGATCAGTGTATTTAAGTATTATTAAGCGCAACGATATAATTTATTCTGCTACAGATTGAGATATTGTATTTCATTGTTCTTTTGTGCAAGAATACAATGTACTCTGCTATGTTTTGAAACCAAACTAATAAGTACTATTTTGTAGTACTTGATTAAAATTTTGGTATTTTCATAAGTATAAATAGCACTATTTATGTTTTTGTTTTTACTAAAAAAGTTATGGGAAAATGAGATGAAATTGCAAACCGTTATGTTAACATACTAAAAAAAGAAGTCCGGTGTACTAAAGCTATCATTATGCGCGGTGTTTGGGAAGGGCCCCACCATAAGGATGTATTATACGCAGTCTTACCTTGCATTTCTGTCAGAGGCTGTTTCCAAGGCCTGAACCCGTGACCTCCTGGTCACATGACAGCTACTTTAGTAGTTACTCCAAGGCTCCCCTTCTATATGTTAACATACTATATCGTGTAATTACACAGAGTGATTAAGCAACATTTACCAGGTAAACCATTTTTGACTAAACAAAAGAAGTATCTCTTTTCACTTGTTTACTTTTCTATTTTGAGATATACAACAATATTTGTTTGGTTTACAAAATCAATGGATAATTTACCTATTTTTTATTGTTGGTATTAAATACAATACATCACTCATTGCATTTTTAAAAGCAAAAAAATTATTATATTTAAAGGGTGATATAACAGAAATGACCCCATTACTTATTGTTTCTTAAGATATGTGTCAAGTTAAAAGTGAACAAGTATTTATGGACGGAGAAAGTAAATCTTATTTAAACTAAAAAAAGAAAAAAGAAAACCTCTTTCACGTTAACTTAACTGATCATATAACTTATAAGAATCCTTACAACGTTGTCAATGTATATATAAAGCTATGCGTTTGTAATATTTAACCCTTTAAATTTTAAATCATTCACAAAATCTTGGTGGGACGCACTTCATCTATGATACTATTTTAAATTCTTTGAGTAAGTATTAAAAATCAAATTAGGTGAATATGTAATAATGTCAGTTGCAGTTCACAGTTGTATTGTTCAGCTTTTTGTTCCATTTTCTAAAATTTGAAGTTCTTTGATTCTAAACATCCTTAAGCAGTCAATATCTCTAAAGAAAATTATGCAATGAAATTTTCTTAAATTTTATTTTGTTCAAAAATTATTATGCAATAAAAATATTTAGGGGGTAAAGCCAATTTTCTTTAATGACAAATTGGTGAGCGATTATGGGCTGTGTGAAATAAATGAGGCCTTACTTGACCATGAATAACTAATACTACTGTGTTTTAACTTCCAACACTTAATAGCGCCAAATTGTATTAATTTTATGTAAACATCTATTAGGAGCAAGTTCTTTTATCTATATTTGGAAAAAATTGTGTTTTATCCCAATCCAAACTTTAGGAGGGTCCTATTACACCTAAACTAATTAAAACCGTATTTTTGACAATCTTAGTGCCTACGTGACACATCAGTGAATCAACACACTGAAGGTCCACGTATGTGCCACGTTGGCATCAAGGTTGCCAAAAATACGATTTTAATTAGTCCAAAGGTAATAGGACCCTCCTAAAGTTCGAGTACGTCTCAACAATTTCATGTATAGTTAAGAATGAGAACGATGCATTTTCCCTCTATATTTTTAGTGTATGGTCCCTCACATCACATGTTATCAATCCTTGATCATCTAAAGTTCAAGCTTAATAGTATCCAATATTAAATATAGGTAGCAACACTAATCCGTTGGAAGTTGATGACAAAATAATCGATCTTAATCTCACAGTCTATTTAATTACAGTCTATCTGCACATTTAACAACCCTAACACCTATAGGTTAAGTTTTATCTTGTAAACAACGACCATTTATAAAGTCTGTAAATGCTCTTGAGGATTCAGGTAGCTGTTGTTTTATCACTTTTGTTTATTAATAAAAAAAAACTTAATTTCCATAACTTTTTAATCATATGTAAAGTTCTTTGAATTAATGAGGCAACCTACTTAGGGTTGGGTACCAATTAAAATGGGCTGCAAAATTAAATCCCAAACATGTTGATTGACCGACTAATTTTTTATTTATATTATTAACATAAAAGCTTCTCAAGTAGGTGACCATCTTAAAGAATAAAGATTATACATTATTAATTATAAAAGCTTCTCAAGTAGGTGACCATCTAAAATACTCCATGATTTACCAATCTTACATAAACATGTAAAACGGCTAAAATTCAACTTTTAAAATAAACCACTTAAAGTTGTATTTTTACTAAACGTTTTTAACTAAGAGTCCTACTATTACTTTATGTAGTTATTTATTATTGAGGGTAGAAAGAAAAAAAATAACAATTTCTTTTTTATTTCATAAATTGAACAAGTACGTTGAAACAACTATTTTAAGCATAGAGTCCAAATAAAAGAAAAGGGAGTATAAAAATAGTAAAAAACATTACCTATAGCGTTTATATCAAATCAATAAAGACTTGTTATGCATATACATTTACTCCTAATATTAAAAGATAAGTGTGTGAGTAAGTATTTATCATATAATAAATACTTTCTTTTAATCTTAAAATTAAAATATGTGATTTCAAAAGTAGAATTTGAAAAATGTCCAATATGAAACTCTTGCATCTAGTCGTATTTTCCAATCTCCGTATCTTTATTTGTGATTATTTATTCTTTAATCGTATAATTATACTATATGCAACACTGTTATACTTTTTTCCAGAATTCAAATTTCAATCCACGAAAATCTTCTAGAAAGGGAAGTAATCATATTATTTTTCGTAAATTCTTTCATAAATGGTTTAATGCTCACTAATCCAACTAAATGTAACCAAAATAATTTCTATCATGAGATTACCAAGATCATTACGTACGGGTAAAAATGATTTTCCAAATCAATCCAATCGTCCTTTTTAACTTATCGAGTTTATACTTGGCACAATGCAACCTCAATGAGCAAAAGATAATTTTAGTATATCAACATTTGAGTATATAATTAATTTAATATTTTGAAAAGTATATTGAAAATGAATAATATGTACTTATTAATAATAGTAAAATAAATATAAAAGAATAAATTATCTCGTAATTTTTCAAGCTGGATAAGTAAAATTATGAGCACATATTTTTGATGTAGGGAAAAGTAAAAATTGATGGAGGAAACACCAATGTCCCTTAATTTGTGCTAATCTTGTAAACTAAACTCCTAATTATCCCATAGCTACAATATCGTCAATATTATTTTTTGGTAGCCTACCTACAATATGGCTACGGCCTACGTGTATGTATCACTATATATGCATATGTTCACATTTTCTTTTAATAATAGTATCCCCTTTGGCCAAATTTTTAAGAAGTCAAAAGAGTTTTACAATTTCTCAAATTAAGAAGCTCAATGGACCACCAAGGAATGTAGTTCGACAATCTGAATCACAGATTTTGAATTTGAACTTTAAAAATAACAAATTCTCAATAATTAATAAACATTTTCTCTTAAATGGATACTATGCGGTACAAATCTAAATTAGTTGAATTAGTGAGTTTCAAAATACAGAATTATACTATTGAAAATTTTAAAAACCATCGGCGAATTATATATAATTAGCCAGCCGGGTTCATTATTTATTTTTTCTTATTAATATACATGAATTATATACATGATAAGCATATTAAATAGGAATTAGACATATATATATTATGCCTCCATCAATTATTTTAAATTTAAGTTACTGGAGAAAATTGAAGGAAAGATGTCTTTTAAGTTTTCAATGAAGGATTGGTGACATTGACCAACAGATAGGGTCAAACATTATTAGAAAACTTGATCAAGTTAATTGTGGACTTGATTAATATTTTCAAAACTTTCTAATCTTTTCAAAAATACAAATTAACCCAACCCACACCCTCTTCAATCCAAATCAACCACTCTTTCCTCTCTCTCGACAGCTTCTCTCAACTCTCTCCCAACCAACAGTTCTGCAAAATTTCTCCCTTCAACCCCCGACGAATTTTACCTCCGACGACAAATAGTTGGGCTTCGAGTTCCCCTCTTTAATTCAATCAACCTGTCTCTCATCCCTCTCTCGACAACTTCTTTCAACTCTCTCCCAACTAACTGTTCTGCAAATTTCTCATTTCAATCCTCGACAACTTCAACATCCGACTACAAATAGTTGGGCTTCAAGTTCCTTTTCGACTTCAATCGACATGACAGCCTTGCTCTCCGGCTACAACAGCTTCGAATTCTTCATCGGTCATTTTCTTCTTTCATAGGTAAAAACTTATGGCCTTTTTAGTTTTGAAGGAAACGAGGAACTTGAGACAACTTCTCTTATAGTATTGATTAACAATTTCAATATTTTTTGCACTAATTTGAAATGCGGTCTGAATAAAACCCTAATTTCTGGTATTTCTTCTCTTTTCTTTTTGAAGTGAATTATGATATTTTGTAGTTTGTTGCATTTTTTTGAAGTTTGATTTTTATTGTTTGTGTTTATAAAAACAAAAGGACAATTTGGTTTGATTTGTTCCGTTCTTGTTCTTGGTAAAAATGGTGAAATTGCTGTTTTTTGTTTCATAAAATTGTGCTATTATTTCCTCCGACAGATTACCCATCTGGTGCAACATATTAACCATCTGATGCAACAGATTTATCATATGATGCAACAGATCAACCATCTGATGCACCAGAGGAACCATCAGATTATAATTCTAATGCAACAGATTAATAATCTAATGCAACAAATTAAATATCTGATGCAACAGCTTTACCATATGTTGCAACAGATTAAGCAGCGGATAAAAAATCTGATGTAACTAATTAACCATCTGGTGCAATGGAAGAACCATCAGATTAATGATTTGATGCAACAGATGAATCTCCTGTTGGATAAAATCCTACCAACACTTCCTACAAGAAAAGTCCAAGACTTGATTTTTCCAACTGATCATTCATCTGTCGTGATAGACGACCCTATGTTGGAAAAAATCTAAACAATATTGACCGTTGATAATTGTTCCAACAGATCACTTATGTGTTGCAACAGATGTGTGACCTGTTGCACAGACCATTCATATTTCTCAATAGATGAGTGATATGTTTTGTATTATCACAATAGATTACTCATCCGTTGCTACAGATTATTTAACTGTTCCAACAGATCACCCATATGTTGCAATAGATGATGTCACAACAGTTGTGTGATCTATTGAACAGACCATTTATCTGTCTTAAAAGTTGAGTGATATGTTTTGTATTGTTGCAACAGATTACTCATTCGCTGCAACAGTTTGATTATATGCTGCAACAGATATACTATCTGGTGCAACAGATATACTATCTGGTGCAACAGATTGGTGATCTGTTGCAACTGTTATTTTACTGTTTTGCTTATTTGATTTACTGTTATCCTTTTTTAACAATGCATTAATCAACAATAAAATATTATTTTATGTTCCTATTAAGTTTAGATAATATGATTTCCAAAAGAACAGAAACCGAATCAAGTCCAAGTAAAGGAACAAGTGAAGCAGCTAGGCTACATCCACCACTCTATGAGCTTACTTTACAAGCGTTATCTCAATCGGGAGCAGAATATGATAAACACGGGGAGGAAGAATATTTCAAAAGAGATGATGCAGATGCTAATAGCCCTTCCACTGAAGAGCTGGTCAAAACCTTTAGTATTGATCGTTATTCTGTGAGAATGCAGTGCGATGGTGCCGCATATTTAACGAGTGATTTCGTGGTTAAGTCAGCCATGGGAAAATCTTTTGATGCCTTCAAAAAAATACTTCGAGAATAAAAATTGGATGCTTATTTTAGGGACAGCTGCTTTGGGAAATATCTTGATTTGCTGGAGGACAACAATGCTCATTTTCAAATGAAAATGGTATATGAACTTCTCAAGCGTAGGTTTATGTATGAAAACAAAGATAAGATGGATGAGGTATGGATAAATTACTGTGGCATGCCTGTTTGTTTTGGTTGGAAGGAGTTTGCCATAGTTACTGGACTAAAATGTTATCCTCCTTCTCAAGTTATACCTATTCTAACCCCAAAAAAAGCACCCCGCACATCCAAAAAAGGCAAAGTCAAGTCGTGTGATCGTGATGACCTAGTGTTCATTATTGGTCCAAGCTTCAAAAATAAAAATTTGATAGAAGCGTTGAAAGGTAAAGGACTTTCAAAGAAGCATAAACAGTCATTGTGCTTGGTTTGGTTTGTACATAATATTCTTTGGGCGAGAGACGTTAACAACATAATAAGCCTGGGTTTAATTAAGCTCTCCGAGGATCTTGAGGCATTTAACAGCTATCCATGGGGGTATGAAAGCTTTAAAATGACTGTCAAATATTTGTTAACTCCGTTAGTGCCAAAGACAGTCAACTTCTATGGCTTCCCATGGGCTTTCATGGTAAATGTTTCTTTCTTCTATTATGATATCATTCATTTTTTTCGCTTAATAATGATTTTGATTTATTGACGTTATTTTATAGGTTTGGGCGTTTGAAGCCATTCCTTATTTGAGACAACAAGTGAACTATCAGGAAGGAGTTTCCTGTCCAAGAATCTTAAGATGGTTGTTAGCCAAAACTGATAAAAATGCAAAATTTCTTAATCTCTTCAACCCCTCGAAGGATGCAGTAAGTATAATTATAATTAATTTTTTCTTTTAATTAATATTTTTTTTGAATGATCTAATCATCATTCTAATATATGTAATTATTTATGTTAGAATGTGCATTCGTCGCTAGTTTCGACCAATCGAGAGTTGAAAATATAATTTTTCTTACTTTATGGTTTGTGCAAACTTTATCGGACCCTAAGGTCATCGACAGAATAAAAATGGAATTGTTTGGAGCAACAACCATTACAAGAAAAATAATTTTGGAGGGTGGGCTTGTTGTTGTTGTCGGAGCTGTTGGTGGTGGTTGTGGTGCTGCTGTTGTTGCATTATGAGTATGATCATACTAGTTATACAGATTTTACCTCTCCTAGCGAATGTTCTGCATGTAAATGTCAAGACTGCAGGGCAAAATATGATGTAGTGATTAACGCTATTAATGCATGAATTGCTTCTGTAAAGGAATTGACATCTAAGAAGGGTCTCATTCCATCAAAGATGATTTTATTTCCATCTGCTCTATTAGAGATTAGGGTTAAGAGGAGAAAGAGAGTGATTTCCAGGGCATTATCAGGCATCCAAAAAAATGAAATTGCAACTCCTCTGTCTATGAGTTGCACTGAGCAACGTACAATGTCCAAAGGAGAGCAACATGAGCTGAAGAAGGTGAATATATTATATGTCTTCCAACTGATAAAACAAACAGACACATATCTGTTTCAATAGATGACACATCTGCTGAAAATTATCAAACAGATATATACATCTGTTGCAATAGTTGACTAACCTGTTGCACTAGATACTTTATCTGGTGCAACATATGTCTCATCTGTTTTAGCAAATCAAACAGCTCTTCATACCATTTTTATTTGTATCAACAGACGACCTATCTGCTGCAACAGATGATTGATATGTTGCAACGGATGGTTCATCCATTGGAAATTATCACATAGGGTCTTCCTCATGTAGAAATTTGTCCCAACAGTTGATTCATTATTGTAATAGAAATATAATATGTTTGGGACAATTTAAAACGAGAGGAAGACCTGTTTGATTTGCTAGAAGAGATGAGTTATCCTTTTCCATTTTGTTGTATCTCCGTGATTAGCATTGACCAATTCTGGCTTTCCAGGTGAATATAGAAGAAGCTACTGCTGAACAACATTGACAATATGCTACTCTTTTTATGGAAATACGTAGAACAGAAAGCACAGAAATCGTACGCAAGCGACAATAAAGATCCACGATGAGCAAAGCCAAATTTCATAGCACCGGATGAAGAACAACTTATCCATACTGAGTAGATCTTTATAGCTTGAGCCTATCAAAGCAATCCTTGGCAGTATACTTAAATTGTTGTTGATATATTTATTGAGATCTATACCCATAATAATTTTTTTACATTTCATTTATTAGTTAACTTATTTCAGCTAATTTATGAAGGCTTCGATTTATTTTATTTTATCTACGAATTTTATTTATTCCTTAGATTTGAACTTATTAATTGAAAAGGAATACTAGATTCAAATATTGCAACAGATAATGTATCTGTTGCAACAGACGACACATCTATTGGAAAAATCAAATGGATTTAGACATATGTTGCAACAGGTAGGTAATCTGTTAGAATTTATCAAACAGGTCTTTCCACTGTTGTAACAAATGGACTTTAGATAAAAACATCGAGATAATGCAACAGATGACACATCTATTGAAAAAAAAAGAACAGATTTAGACATATGTTGCAATAAATAGACTTTATCTGTTGCAACAGACGACACATCTATTGGAATAATTGAACAAATTTATACATATGTTGCAACAGGTAGGTTATCTATTGGAATTTATCAAACAGGTCTCCCCACTGTTGCAACGGATGGACTTTAGATAAAAACCTCGAGATAATGCAACAGATAGCCAACCTATTGTAACAGATAAACTATATGTCAAAACAGGTAGGATAACTGTTACAACGGACGGAGAATCTATTGCATTATAAAAATTTAACTTTTGTAGGACATAAAAAGTTGTTACTACGAGTAAAAAGGTTAAAGTGAATTGAATTAAAATAAAAAAAGGTGCAATCCATCGACGGTGTTCAGTTCAAACACCTAAAATAAAATAGGCATCAAGTAGACATGTTCATTTTAAACACGTAAAATAAAATAGGCATCAAATGTGTCAGTGTCAGTCTGGCACATTTTGCTGACTTGCCATCACTTGGCCCCCAACGGATATTCCCCCTCCCCTCCCCCCATTGTCTTATATATTCATCTTCCTTCTAAAATTTAATCCTAAATTCCCAAATCTTCTTCTTCATCGTCATCATCTTTTATCTATCCAAATTCTTTAAATTATTACTTTTATTTTTTTCCAACTGACCTTGACAATGTCGAGCGCATCTTCCACTATTTTTTGTGATAAAGATTTTTGATATTGTAAGTGCGGTCATGAAGCTCTGTTAAAGACTTCTTGGACTCAACAAAATTCAGGTCGTAGGTTTTTTACTTGTATGATTTCAAAGGTAATATTTTTGTTATTTAATTAGTTGATTAATTATTGACTTGTAATTGTTTTGTAATTATGTTCTCTTTTTTATAGAAATTGGGTGGATGCCATTTCTTGCCAGTCAGCAAACATTCAATGTGTGCAAGCAGCATCATCTTCTGGAAGGATCATTTCCCTATTTCGACCTTCAAAATCCTATGATTTCTTCATCAACACTTCCTTTGGCAAATGATTCATCAGTTTACTCTCCCTCAACCAAATGGGCAACAACACCATCAGTGGCTCCACGATGAGAAAAAGATCAAAATCGTCGACAAGAGGTACGTTGAAGTCATAAACATTGATCTTTCCCTCTTTGAGTAGTATCTCAATAGCCCGATAATGCATTCCGTTCACGCTAATGACTGGAAGAATCCTTTTTGCCTCGGTCCAGCTCTTGCCATGTGGATTTGGTCTGTCCCCTCTAACATATCTTAACGTTTTTTTTTCATCCAAGACCAACGTAGGAACTAGGAAATCAAGTCCCACGCCAAGGGCTGACGCCTCTCCATTGAGTTGATCGTACCTATCCTTGAGCTTCTTGCAGAAGTCGAGGTCCATTATTCTATCGGCAGTGTAATAAGTTTCTCGGTATGTTAATTGCCTTTTCCTCATGAGGCAGAGAATTATGTCAACATCCTGTGAGATAAGAAGTTAATTTTTAAATAGGTTAGTAATTGTAAAGATGCAACAAATGGTCCATCTGTTGCATAGGGTTCTCTGAATCAATAATCCAACACAACTTATGCAACAGATGGATAATAAGTTGCAACAGAACCACAACCAGTTGCACCAGTATACCCAGTTGTTGTAACAGATGTGAAATCTGTTGCGTAGCTTCTTCTTCATGGGGTATATTAGAATGGATAGGTTAGGAAAAGTAAACTTGCCTTGTCCTCATATGGCATACGCATATGAGTCATAGTCTGGAAGTCTTGGGGGGTAAAGGGAGGCCTGGGGTAATCTGGTGCGCCTGCCTTGGTATTCTTGGCCTATCGCAGATCCCTCTTATCTTCAGCGCCAAGTTTCGCATATATGTCCACCTTCTTGACTGGCCCCTGAACTTCAACAACTTTTGGAGAGGGAGGAATTGTAATTTCTTTTGATTTTTGAGTGGAGAGTACGTCTCTAATTGCTCTTTTTTTTTCTAACCAACGTTGTAGGAGTGTGTGGATCCCTCACCTTCTTGGATGGTATGACACACCTCTTGGATTTGAATTCCTCGATAGCTTTAGAGATAGCCTCTACTTTTTCAAAGAGTTTATCTTGTCTGTCCTTGCACTCATCGCATTTGCAACGAGAATACGAGGGTGAAGAGGGGTGAAAGGGACCTGTGTAAGGGCGAAAAGGGGTGTTTTCAAACATATTTATTCTTTTTTTAGCATCAACATACTCATCATCACGAGTGGTAGCAGCATCAGCATGTCTGCCGCCAACACCAACAACTCCACCAGAAGAAGCACCCGATTCTACCTTAGTAAAAGGTTGGTCATAAAGAGCCTCAACATTAGGCTGACCTTGCCTAACTTCTCTTCTTATGGCTGTTGCTCCAGCCAATTCCTTCTTTATTAACTCCACCGTTGGGTCTTCAATAATATCAATATGACCTAGAGTAATATAAGAAGTCGTCACCGACTCCTCCTCAGTAGGCACGATCCATGAATGCATAACCTATAAAAAAGAAAAAAAAGATAGATGCATTTAAATCATATAATATAATAATTTTCACAGTTGGGCTACATTTTAAAAAAAGAACCATCTGTTGCATAGTTTGCAGTATATGGTTAAAATCTGTTTGAGTCTGATTTAGAGAAACAGAGCAACACATGGATAATCTGATGTAAAATATCAATCATCTGTTGCAAAAGCTGCTCAAGATGGGTAATCTGTTATACAACAGATAATCTGTACATCGCAACAAATGAACGATATGTTCTCAGATTAAACATCAATTGTATAATTTACAGTAGATGGTTAATCTTTTAGGAGTCGGGTTTAGAGAACCAAAGCAACAGATGGGTAATCTGATGTAAGATATACCCCATTGCAATAGATGTCCCATCTGGTGCATCAGATATAACATCTATTGCACCAGATATAACATCTGTTCAATATCTTTCTTATCTTTGAGTAGAATTATTTTACTTGAAGAAGACATACTGCATCATCCAGAGGGTTAAAGAGATCAGACTCCTTAATATTGGTATTGCTCTTTGCAGCCAACCACCTAAACATCCTTGGATGAGAAACCTCATCCGGATAATTCATTAACTGCTTTCAGAGGGGAGGAATGACTTCAAATGCTCAAGCCTAAAAAATGTAAACAGGAAGCAAGCAAAAAAAATCATAATAACTATATTCAATATAAATTAATGGATGAGTAAAATTAGTGATTAATTTTACCATGAAAGCCCAAGAAAAGCCGTATAATGTGGTCATCCCTGAGGATAGCTTTGTCAGTAAATATTGGACAGTCAAGTAGAAGTTATCATATCCCCAGGGATAATTGTTAAATTTATCAAAATCCTCAGCACGCGCCAACAAATCATTTTCTATGACCTTGTTGACGTCTATTGCCAAAATAACCGAATGGGCAAACCAAACTAAGCACAATTGCTCCCTGTACTGCTCTAATATGGTTTTATCCTCGAGATCTGTCAACAAATTCAATGCTTTGTAGCCACGTCGAGCAATGTCAAACAACCCATCTATTTTTCCTTGCATTTTCTTGCCTTGGATCTTTTGTGGGGTGGTGGTCCTTCTTGACGATGGAATCTCAGGCCCATCACTATGGCAAACTCTTCCAAGACAAAACAAATAGGCATGCCACAGTAGTTGATCCAAATTTTATTTATCTTCTTTTTGCCCCTCTCCTTCGGATATTTATCATCCCCCGCGTACTTGATCCTGCGCTTGAGAAGATCATATAGCATCATCATAGGGAAACGGATACGGGCAGAGGGGTCCTCAGGAAGCTCAAGAAAGCGTCCAAAGTAGCTCTTCTTAAAAAGTCCGCATATATTTTTGTTCTTCATAATTTTCATAAAATGTTCAAAATATTTCCCCATCTGACATTTAAGTACAATTTGACCAGTTAGTTGTTTTCCTTCTGGGTCATTTATCGACATCGCAACGTGAAACCTGTAAATACTAAAAGTTTTGACAGAATTATGCTGGGATGTCGATATTAACTCATGCCCCGTCGGTGATCCATTATTATCATGTTGATGATCATCCTATTTCTCTTTCTGACTCTCCAATTCCTTCTCTTTCTCACTTTCATTTTCTTCATCACCATCTACGGACCCTAGTCCACCTCCCTCAACATTATTTTTACATCTCTCCTCAGCTTCACTTTTTTCTGACTAAGATTGTTCAGGAAGCTCCTCCAAATCCCTCTGTACTGTAGCCTTTTTTTTGAGTGGTCAGACGTTGATCCACTTTCACTTTCTTTTCTTTTGGGAGACATGTTTTACCTACAAACAAAGAAAAATAAAAATTACATTACAGTTGATGTATGCATAGATTTTAAAAAATACATTACAAACACCACAAATATCGACACACCAACAGCCACCACCACAAACACCATCAATCAATGCTAACAAACAAACAAACACCACGAATACCGACACCACCTACTAATGCCACCACCGGTGCTACCACGACGACCATAAAAACCACCACCACCACCACCAATACCATCCAACTATACCACGAAAGTCAACGGAACACTGCGATGAAAACTAGGGATTTCTTGAGTTCTTCCTACAATTTTACCATCAAAACTCAAAATTGTAAACCCATTCTCGAGGATAATACAACTAAAAGTTTTATTTTTCATCATTAACTTAAAATCCCTTATTTTTTAGAAAAAAAAAACAAATATAGAGCTCTTCTTGAACTCTGTTGCCTACGAAGACAAAGAAAATGACTGATACAAGCAAGAATGGTGTCGAAAATAACACTTATGTGGTCAGAAATGAGAAGAAAAATGATTTGTTGTGGAGGGTTGAGAAAATTTGTTGAGTAGTTATTGTCTGTACTGTATTGTTGAATTATAATGAGAAAGAAAGAGCCAGACCTCGAGATTTGAAATGATGAAACGTTTTGTATGGGTTGATTTATATTTTGGAAAAGAATGACAAGTAGTTTTGAAAATGTTAATTTGGTCCGAAATGATCTTAATTATTTTTAAAATGATAAAATATATGCATAATTTTTAAAATCATATAAAAACAATTGAAGTTGTAGTTGACCGAGTACTCTAGGAGGACCCTGTGAAAACTCACCCCTGGTCCTAGATTAATCAATTTAGGTACTATTAGTCTAACATATAGACTCAATTGAAATTGTAAAAAACAAATATTCAACATGTTGCGTCAGATTTCTTATCTGTTGTAAATTATCAATCAGATTAGGTAACAACAGATTACGAATCTGATGTAAATTATCAAATAAATTAAGTCATTTTTTGGGACAGATTACCCATCTGTTATAAATTATCAAATGGATTATCATATGTCATAACAGATTACCCATATGTTGTAATTTATCAAATAAGCACTGTCATCTGTTGTGGCTGACCCTATGAGAATTCACCCCTAGTCCTAGATTAATTGATAGTTTACCCTATGAGAACTCACCCCTAGTCCTAGATTATTTAATTAAGGTATTAGTACCCTAGTCCTAGATTAATCAATTAAGGTATTAGTCTATCATATGAGGTAGTAAGAATTGGTTCGGCTCAGAGTGGTCGATCACCGACTCTGGTTGGGAGGAATGCAGTACCGTTTCATCATGCAGTTGACAAAAGACTCAAATAAAGTTGCAGTTGACCCTATGAGAACTCACATTCAAGTAAGGTATTAGTCTAACATATGAACTCAATTATTTATTCCAACAGATGGCCCATCTGTTGCAACATGTCTTTCATCCTTTGCAAGCGATGCCTCATCTGTTGAATAGATAGGTAATCTGTTGCATCATATTAATCATCTGTTGATTCACTCAATTT
This sequence comes from Capsicum annuum, assembly GCF_002878395.1. Classification (NCBI taxonomy): domain Eukaryota; kingdom Viridiplantae; phylum Streptophyta; class Magnoliopsida; order Solanales; family Solanaceae; genus Capsicum; species Capsicum annuum. The sequence continues at coordinate 18,823,466 of NC_061113.1, read as the reverse complement.
TGTGTTACCCTTTTGTAATATTCTTTTTGTTCTTCTCTTGTTTGACATCAAATGTATTTCTCTTGTTTGTCGACAAAAGAAAGTAAAATTGGATCCACGTTTGCCCGACCAGCATTAAAGGCTAGAGTAAAGTTGGGTTCGGAGGAATAAACTTCTTGCAGATGGAACCACTTCATATGTGGGAGGTATATATTACTGATCAACCTATCATGAAAACACACATCCAGTACAATGATTTTGTGAATGTTTGTTCTTTACCTATTAGGCATTAATTCTTCAAATAAGATATGACATTTTACAGTTAAGATTGTTAGGTTTGAACTGGTAAGGCTGAGGGACCAAGACGGTGGTGTCGATATACCGTTACAATTTAATGATAGTTTATGCTCATATTTTTGTGTCAAGTTTGGGGAAGGGTTCATATTTTTAGCGGCAGTGTAAATATCCAATAGTGATTGGACCGATTTTAATGGCGTAATGGACTTGTTGAAAGGCCTTCGAAGCCTCGCACTACAACAAATAACGATGGATCTAATAGAAATTTCCCTAGTCCAAATTTATATGGATGGGTTGTTGGAGGAGACTATTATACAACAGAAGATGGTTAGGAGAAAACCTATGCGGGAACAGGGAGGTTGAGAAGCCATATATCATCTTAGTACTTGCTTAAGAGGATACAAAGGGTCGGAAGGAAAGTGTAGCGAAATTAGCTTATGAAATTTACATGAAAAATGAAAAAATAGGATGAGATGCGAATGTGAAAGTTTATCCAAAAATGAAAATCCATCAGTCGTTGAAGAAAAAGAAGAATGGTCAAGAGGAATTGAGCTAGTCACTTTGCTAGAGACTGCAACTAGCGAGCGCGGCCTCAACGAAGACCCACAAAATACAGGACTAGAACTCTAAGGAAGCAGTTTTACGAGCATGGAAGGTGATAAGATTGTCGGTCTGAATTAACATGTAGGTTTTAATTTTGACCGACAATCTTACCACCTTTCATGCTCGCAAAGTTTTTTCGTTGGAGTTCTTGTCCTGAAAGTTGTGAGAGTCTTCATTGAGCCCATGCTCGCTAATTGCATTCTCGAGCAAAGTGCTTTGTCCAGCTCCAGTCCTGTTGACCATTCATTTTTTTTATCGACTGACGGATTTTTATATTTTGATACACTTCCACATTTGAAGCTCATCCAGTTTTTTCATTTCTAATGTGAATTTCATTGGACAATTTGTTTATACTTTCCTTTTTACCCTGTGTTTCCTCTTAAACAAGGTCTGAAATGATATATGGCCTTCTCCACCTCCCCTTTCGTGCATAGGTATTCTCCCAAGCACCTTCTACTGTAAAAAAGTCTCCTCCACCAATCCATCCATATAAATTTGGACCAGGGAAATTTCTATTGGTTCTATCGTTATTTGCTGCATTGCAAAACTTCGAAGGCCTTTCAAGAAGTCCATTGTGCCATTAAAACCGGTCTAATCACTATTGAATATTTACACTGCCGTCAAAAATTTGAACCTTACCCAAACTTGACACAAAAATATGTGCATGAATCGTGTTATTAAATTGTAACAGGGTATCGACACCATCATCTTGGAACCATTTGGTCTTATGAGTTTGCACCTATCAAACTAAATTGTACAATTTAGCATCTTATTTGAAGGATCAGTGTCTAATAATTGGTAAAAAACTGCATTCACAAAATTATTGCACTTTATGTGTGTCTTCACGGTAGCCTGATCAATAATATACATAACTCGCATGCATGAAAATGGGATCCATTGCACGCATCTTATTCTTCCTACCCCATTAGGACATGTCAGTGTTGTTTATTCATCTGCACGAATATGATGACTATTAAAATAGAGGTGTGAAGAGTCGTGACTTTTTTTCTTAACACATTCAAAACAGCTGATGAATCGAAATCTCCATCTGTTGCAACTGACGAATCAGCTGTTGGAAGAAATCAAAACATCTCCTCCAACATATGGTCGATCTGTCGCAACAGATAATCTATATGTTGCAACAGATGGTAAATCTGTTACGATAGACCTGACTTTTTTTTTAATTAATCTACACACATGTGATTACTTCTTTCTAAAAATGTTTGTTTCAATTTAGTTTTCCTATTTATAGAATCAAGAGAATTTTATTATATTCTTCAAGATTACCCCTATTATTAAATGACTACACAAAGTATATTATTCACATTTATACTTTCTAATCATAATTAATAAGGCCACTTTGGTAAAATAATCACCTAATTTATATTTTTATTAGTTGGTGTGCCAAGCCCATAGGGCCCAACTAATACGTAACGAAGGGACTATTAAAAAGAGGTGAAGACTTTTTATCTAACACATTCAAAATAGCTAATGAACCGAATACTCCATCTGCTGAAACTGAAACTGATAAATCAGTTGTCAGAAGATATCAAAACATCTTCTTTATACATACTGTCCATCTGTTGCAACAGATAATACATAAGTTGCATCATATGTCTTATTTGTTGCATATACAAACTATCTATTGCAACAGATGGTAAATCTGTTTTGACAACCGTCTGTTGCACATTCAATCCATCCATCTGTTGCAACAGATGCTAAATCTGTTAGAAATATTGGATGATCTGTTGCAACAGCTCAATAATAACGGATTTTATCGAGTTTCAAACCGCTATGAAAAGGTAAGAAGTAATTAGTGTAAAAGAAAAGGTCATGACTTTTCACAGAAAACAAAATGCCACCAGTTTGAATGTAATTAATACAATGGAGCTGAACAGTCCTGCCTTTTGGCCTGACATGTCCAGATTATATTATAAGTCCCTCTTTAATCTTCATTCAATTCTATTTATTTCTTGCATGTTTTTCTTTCGTATGACATCTTTAACCACTTCTCTTCAAAGAGCATATTCCTTTCTCGTTGAGGTAAGTTTTTTTCTAGCGTAAATTTACCAGTTGGTTGTATACATTGTATTATATTGTGAATATTTTTCTTTACATTTGTCAATTCATGCGTGTTCTAGATATGGCTGATCCTTTTACGGACATTGCTATTCTACGCGACACAGGGCGGGAACTTCAAAGGTAAGTTAATGACCTACAGAGCGAGTTGGTCGTTGTGAGAGCGACAATGTTCAGAGAGATGCAAAGGCTGATGAGAGCCCTGCTGCTGCGAGTTGATTGGTCGGCTGTCATTAATGATGATGATGATAATAATAATAATTAGAATGTATTTTTTGTTTTAGCGTATGTAGTTTAATTTTTCATCATCATTAATGACAGCCGACCAATCAACTCGCAGCAGCAGGGC
>NC_061113.1:18819899-18820059 GCF_002878395.1 Capsicum annuum | reverse complement strand
GTCCTGCCTTTTGGCCTGACATGTCTAGATTATATTATAGGTCCCTCTTTAATCTTCATTCAACTCTATTTATTTTTTGCATGTTTTTCTTTCGTATGACATCTTTAACCACTTCTCTTCAAAGAGCATATTCCTTTCTCGTTGAGGTAAGTTTTTTTCT
>NC_061113.1:18754703-18816899 GCF_002878395.1 Capsicum annuum | reverse complement strand
TCAATCAAATACTCATTCCGTCTATTTTTACTTATTATTATAATTAAAAATAAATATTTATTTTTATTTATCTAATTCAAAAAATTAAAATATAATTTATCACTTACTTTCTAATATATTCCTATCATTTACTATAGTGAACAAATAAAAATAGACAGAAGAATACTAAATAACTCACACGAATTTTTTAATAATTTATCTTCAAATAGGATTAGGAACGAAGTCTTATTATTTAGCAACAAAATTGTTCGTCCCTGACTTTATTTTATTTATTTATTTGGTTTTTTCCAGTGATATACTTTTGAAGCATATACAAAATGTAAATTTTCACGTTAACATTTCTAGATGAAAGACGTAGAGTTTTGTAAAATACGTGCATGATTGGAAAAGCCTAAATAGAGTACACTAATTAAACATAGCTTAACCACCTTAGACACCAAATTTTACTTAAAAAGTATTTACATACCTTCTCTCCATGTGCACAAAGTAGGTAACGTGTTACACACTTGCACTCATTAATATTTCTTACATACATGTATATATTCATAGTCACCTCCACTCCACTAGGTTGTGGTGCAGCAGTGGGACTGCTCCATCAACATTAATCGAATGTCTCGAGTTTAAGTTTTGAGTATGAAAAAAATTTTTATTGAGAGCGTCATCTCCAGAATAACCCTTGCAATGTGCAATTTAAATTAGTCAGGATTAGTCAGGATTCTAATATAAATATCGGACAGACATCAGGTGGACCAAAAAAAAAAAAGAAAATATACATGCATGGTCCATTTTGTCACACAGACCATTTCTATGAATAATTAGACTTATAATTTGATGAAGTCATATCTGCCTATCTGTCCCATAATGTTACAATTTCATTATGTTCATATTGTGATAGGCAACTATAGAAATAAATGAGAATTTAAAGTTTCAGCCTAATGGTTACAATATTCTATCCTAAACTACTTAGGTGTATAGAAAATTTCCAATCTCATAAAAGGTCCTCCCATCTTCTACTCAAATATTGGCATGTTCTGTCTATCCTAAATTGCAAGAGGGGAAATTAAAAGACATAAAAGAGAAGGAAAAAAAGAAATTAAAAAACAAGGAATACCCTAGAATAAGTCATCTTGGATTGTGATATTAACTTGTTTCCCCTAAGCTTTTATTATTGTATCTAGAAATAGTCAATCATTCACACTGAATAGCTTCTCCATTTGAATCGACGATCTATAGAAAATAGTCTCTTTACCCTTATGAATTAATTAATTGTCATTATTAGTTTATGTTTGTTGATTCATTTGTATTTATAAACCGAAAAGACGAATAATCGAACCGAAGTCATTTCAAGTTGTTATGTATAAGGTCGAAAATAAGTCAAATATTTGGCTGATTTGAACAACACATTTATGTTTAAAACGATATGTCACTCGTAACCTTCAAATCCTGAATTCGCCTCTGTGCGTAGATGCATTTTACCCTTTCAATATCTCACTTGTGGGATTGTATACACTAGATATCCATCGTCGAAAAATGAATCAGTTTCAAGTTAGAAAACAAAAAGGGTGTTATTGCAATTTGTATCACTGTAGAGTGACATGCAAAAGTTCAACATAATCAACATGTGAATGCATTAATAACATAATTGATTTACAACTAATTGTAAAGAAACTTGTTCAAATTAATAAGTTATTTGCCCCCACAAAGTATAGTGACATTGTGCAGACAGACAGGTATAGGTTTCCTATAACTATTAGTTAATTGCATATCAGCTGAAATTTCATTATATTTTAGCTTCAAAGTCAAGCTTAATAACCAATAAATTTTGTTTCTAAATTGATGAACACACTTCAGTGGCTTTTTTCAACTTAAGATAAACTTTGAGATATTGAGGTATTTGATTCATGTAACAGGAGAAAGATTTCCTATTCCTTAGTCGTGGAAAAATATGCAATCGAAAAAATGTATAACGCAAAAAGAACAAATTATCTTTAAATGATTCTATCTAGAATATTGAAGATTAATTTACCTCTATCATAGGTCTAACCAAAAGAATTCCTTCCATACATACCACACAAGATCATAAGTACATACACTAATTGGTAAACAAAAATCAAGAAACTTCACTAGTACAACATATTAGGATTTTCACCACAGTAAAAGTGTGGCCTAAACTATCAGAAAATGTGGCCTTTGATCAAAGGACAACGCTTTTTTCAACCAGATATTCCTGCAATAAGGGTTCTGGATGATCTAGATTGGCGATCAATGAGTAACAAGACTCTAGCAGCTTTCCTTTGGAGATGTCCATCTTCATAAATTCTACCTCCTGTTAAACGAGCGAGATGTATCCTAGCTGTTAGTCCATAGAGATCAACCATTTCCCTTGACATGAACACTTTCTCCAGGAGCCCCAAAGCTTCTCCCTTTAAGGATTCTGATCCCCAGTTTAGAACTTCTATGATGGGTGAGATAGCATCCTCCTTGTGCAGCACATTGGCTCCTCTGTGAGGCGACTCTTCACGAACCAGAGTTGAGAGAGTTTGAATCGCCTCATAAGACGTGGCATGTATCTTTTCTTTCAAAAGTTTGACCAAATCAGGCAATGCATTTGCCTCCAACAGACAAAATGTTTTGTTCACGCTGCAGGCTCCCCCGTGTGCAGGGCAGGTAGGAGCACGTGCTCGGCCTATACAGAAACAAGAAGCTTTCCTGGACGATGCACTGAGTTCATGACTCCGCATTGATAGATCCGTTAACAGTGCGGCTGCTCTTGCTTGTGCAGTTATTGAATCGGCCTTGAGAAAATTTACCAGTATAGGATATGCTCCAAGTTCAACCACATTGCGTTGAGACTCGAGATTTGTTGGATCTGTGAACCTGAAGAAGGCACTGAGAGCATTTTCCTTGGCTTCCATGGTTCCGGATTTCAAGATGTTAATGATGGCCTTTAGTCCACCTAATTCTATGAGTTTCTCCCTGAGTGAAGTCTCCGATTTAGGAAGGTTTGCTAGTAAACCGGCTGCAGCCATCTGCACATCACCTTTGCTATCATTCTCAAGAAAACTAACTAAAGCCTCCAACCTTCTTGGCTTAAGAAGATACTCAACGACACCCTCTGGCTCGTGTTGTGAGAAGAGGAAAAGAAGATTTATTGCTGCTTCTCTTATTTCCTGGTTCGGATCATCGAGAAGGGGAAGGACCACTGAAACACCACCAGAAGAGAGGACTGCTGATTTGACAAGTCCAGCTTGAGATTGACAGATTCCTAATAGTGCACGTAAAGCATGCCTACGAACAATGTCCGAGGATGTGAGATTCTGTTGAAAAGCCAGCAGGTATGCAATTACAGGCTCAAGTACAAGTTGGTTTCCGGCTTCATCAATCAAGAACTTAACTCCATCACCGTTGCCAGAAAGATTAGCTAGGACCTCACAGCACTTAGCGATGATGATTGAACGTACATGGGATGAAATCATTAGCTTTAAAACGCTAGAAACCCCTCCAGCCGCAGCTATAAGAATCTTATTGTCATAAAAACATGATAGCTTCACAAGCGCAGATAATGACAGTTCTTTCGATTCAATATTTCCAGATGTCATCTCAAGCAAAGGAGTGATTACCCCTTTCTCCCCAAGGAGCTTCACATCTTCATCCCTGAGTTCCAAACCAAGAATTGCTCTAACAATTGACATTCTTGAAGACGCTGATCCTGAAAATAATTGAACGATATAACTAAACCTAAACTCGAACAAGCAACACTTATGCTGAAATTGCACAAAGACTAACCTAACCATATAAAATGGTTCTTTGTACACGTGTCAAGGAAAACGGTTTCAAGTATATGTCTGAAAGAACTCCTTTCCAACTTTAACTCTTCAACAAACTGTTTGTATTTTCAGACTTAAATCCCAGAAAGAAGCTAGAATTCTATAAATTTTCCAGAGTTATCAAATTTAATGACGTGAGAGTGAAACTCATACAGTATGCACAACCTTATACATTAGGAATTATATGTAAGAAAATTCTCTTATTGTGCTTCAATTACTTAAAAGGCATCCGGTTCCTGTTTATTCAGTTCAGTCGGTGTCTCTTTCTTCTTACCATGTCTTAGGATATTTTGTATGGTCAGAAGACTGGTATCTCCTTAAAAAGTATATCATGGAAAAACAATAGAACCAAAAAGCAATCATTGCGAATAGGTTGATGTATTAAGAAAACTGACTATCTATATCCATGTGCAACTATAACATATACGATATTGTAGCTATGCTTACCATGGTGCAGCCTATCGATAAGAGGTCCATACCATCCCTCTTGAGCAGCCTTGACAATGTTCTCCTCTTCCTCATCACAAAGCTTAGCCAGGATTTTTTCTGCTTTCTTGACTGATGGACTGACATGACTTTTGAGAAAGGAGACGAGAAGCAAGATTGAATTGGACTGCTGAGAAAGCTTCCGACAGTAAGGCAAGTTCCAACTAGACTGATCTTGGAGAACCTCATATATCAGCTCAATTGCAGCAGCTGAAATGGTATAGTTTATTCCGAAGCATGCAACAACATTCTCAAACCCCTGGTTCTCAACGAATATGTCCTGTAGGAATAGAGAAAATTATGACTCTGCATGTCTAAAAACAAGACTTGAATGCACATGTGCTCATATGGCCTGATCCTAGCCAAGGGCTTACAGAAAAACAAGGGAAATTCAAGAAAACTAGACAAGTTCCTTTGTTTGGATACGTAATCTCACAGACTAAAAATACTTTGACAAAACAAAAATTACGATAAATAGTTCATAAATCAATAAGTCAAGAACATTGTTAACTCCCGTTAGCCCAATATCAGATGGATATGAAATGATTTATGATAAGCCAAGTATTATCCCACCGCCTGCGTCCTGTTCTTGACATCCTGATGTCCTCTTGGAAACTACTTATCATGGAAAAGTAGGCCAAGCATATGTTAGTAACAACAAGCAACAAGCAAATCACTGCGCAATGTGTCAACTAATTAACAGTTCTAGAGTGCAAAGTTAAATGAGAAATTAAACGAAATGCCTATTGTCCCTTTTTTAAGACGGAATACTAAACTCATGTATGAAATATATATCTGATACAGCTTTACAGAACAAAATCAAAAGGACATAGTATTCTAGGTGAAAGTAGAATGACTTGAAAATTCACGAAATAGCAATTTCTGAGAGTCTATGCTTGCTATCACATTTGTTTGTTTAATACTTACAGAAATTCACTTACCTTGTTTCTGGCATTCCCATCTACGACATCCTTCAATGTAATCATCGCTTTCTCTTGCAGATATCCACGAAGCAACCTGCCAAGCTTGGAGATGACAATTTCAGTGAGTCCCCCGATTGTCACCCATTCTTTATTTATTGAATTTGCTTTCATTAGTTCTTGCATTTGTGCAAGAGCTTCTTCAATTGATGCATCCACTCCAGAAAGCAACTTCCCCTTGCAAGCCCTGATAATGATGCAATAGTTGAGCTCTTTCCACTCCTGGATTAACTGTCTCAATTGGAGGTTTGGCCTGAAGGACAAATCCTGCAGCTCTTCACCTGTTTCGGGATCAGTTTTCTCCCCCGAATCAAACCAAGCTTGGATAGAAGCTCTCTCACAGGCAGTACCGGTGCATAGGCTTACAGGATCTACCATTATAATACCGGTTATGCAACAAATAAAAGCATTGAATGGCTGAATGTATTCTTCTCTAGGGTCATATCCCTCTATAATGCTAACCCTTTGTAAATATTGGCTTCTAACTTCTTCATAATCTCTTGCAGCATCAGCTCGTGAGAGCAGCTCAATAACTTGATTCAAAAACAAAACTTCAGCTCTCTCTTTCCGATAAGCAGCTTCTTCTTTCTCTTTCTTGAAATTATCTAGCTCCTTCGTTATCTCTGCAGGCTCTACCGGCACCCCAGCAGCCCTTGCTATTTCCTTGAGAATATTGTTCGCAAATTCCTGGTCGTGTATCTGATCGGATAGACCTTGGTTTAGCTTGTTAATGATTTGGAGCCGCGACTGAGATGCCTCAAAATTGGCTCTCTGCATCTCATTCTGCAGCCTATTTACCTCGTCAGAAATCCCCGACAGGACTTCAATGTTGACTAGGGATAATGCTGCCAAAGATTTTCCAATGTCCCTAGTAACCTCCTGTACCTCCTTGACAATGCTCCTACACTTAACCAGCAAGTAGAAACGGGCTCGGTTTTTGTACTTCTCAACCAAGCTATTAGCCTTCTTTAAATCAGCTTCAAGGGATTCCAACGCTTGCCTTGCAGCCGGGGAATCGTTTAACTTTTGTAGCTGCAATTCTTTCAAGACAGGCTCAATGTCTAAAAGGTAATTCCCAAGAACCTTAAAACTCTCCTTCTCAAATAACACATCATTCGCAGCTAGAGCTGTTTTCATTACTTGATTAATAATCACAGACAAAATAGTCCCTATTGGAACTAACTCCGCCATTACGATAAAACAATCAAATTCAAATGGCACTTGTTCTCCTGACTTGATCGATAAATCTATGAAAGCTAAGCAAGTCCTTTTGCATTCAACATATTGTCTCTACTCCAACAGTCTACTCACTATTTCAGATTTTCGATAAAATTAAGCAGCTTTCCCGGAGATGAAAATCTGAGATTCTACATAAACCAACAAAGAAGTTTGGAGGTTAATCTAAACATTCCTCGTGAAAGTTTGATACTTGCATATAAAATAAACAAGAGCTAGAAAAGCTAAGTCGTTTCTACAATTGTGTACCAAGTTGGGAGTAGCTCGAATGGTAAGCTCCCTTCACCTCCAACCCTATGATTGTGGGTTCGAGTCAAGAAGCAAAAAGGATGGGAGTTCCTAGAGACGGGTGAAAAAATGGATTTTTATTCTTTCAAGAAGAGCTAAGAGGTAGAGGTATGGACTGCGTACATCTTACCCCCCAGACCCCACTAGGTGGGAATACACTGGGTTTGTTGTTGTTGTTGTCAAGAAGAGCTAAGAGTTGAGTGATTGCAAAATGCAAATTATACACCTTGAAATGAAGCAAAATCGTAACAACTATGTATGACTGAAAGAAGGATAGCAATATTTTGACAACCTATGTTGCTCCGACTCTTTAAAAATACCATCGAGTGTGTGTTGGATCCGAGCAACATAACTAAAAACTATAGTCTCACTACTAAGGCTGGCTCACACCTAAGAGTTGAAACCTCAAAAATTATGTACTCAAGCAAGTAAATACAAAAAACAGAGAAAATTCACCTTTTTTGATAATTGAAAGCAAGAATGAAGAATCCCATTACTCGAGCATCAACAGAATTTGCAAATCAATTTACTCAAAAAATTTAACTACAAAAAAAAGGAAAAAGTAGAAGTAACCTGTTTTTTCTGCTATTCCAAGCTTCAAGGAAATTCTCATGATGACCAGAATTTTCATTTGTTAAGAAAAGACTCATCATTATAATTATAATAGAAAAGACTCATTGACTCATGCAAGTCAATGGATACCAAGAAAATAACACAACAAAATAAATTCTACATCTCATTTTCTTGGAAAAAGCATGCTATAATATATTGACAGTTCAATTTGACTACCTCTATTGAAATTGTATTCCTCATGGTCATGGATGGGCTTTTTTTCACCTCTTTTTCTTTTCAAAAAGAGTTTTGTCTACAATAATAACATATTAAGTGTAATGTTGCAAGCTGGTTATGTATAATATGGTGAGTACGCAGTCTTAACTTGCAAAAGTAAAGAGATTATTTTTGATAGCTGACACAAATTGAAATTTTTTTCCCACTTCTATTCTTCCATATGCTAGAGTATAGACACGGATATTTTCTCTTTTTAAGAATGAAAGGGTAACATGAGTTCTTCCATAAATATCTTTATGTTAGCAAATTTTAATTTCTGAAAGTGACCAATTCTTCGAGATGAAAAGACAAAAAAAGGAGGTTTCAAATGGAAAAAGAGTTTGCTGAAATTTTCATTTATGGAACCCATGCATAATTGTGTAAAGCGCATAGGATAAATTAAGGATATACCATGAGATTATTTCATCCCACACTTTATACGAATCATCTGGAATTAATTAATATCTCAAACCAAACATGAAATACAGTTGATCTCAAATTTTATATCGAAGTTATTTTTCTTATCTCATGTACTAAACGACTCTTAATAGCGAACGATACAGACCTTGTCTAGTCAATATTAAAGAAGGGGACACACTGGACCTTTCAACATCTAAGAGTTAATTAACCAAACCCAATTCTGACCAGGCCTCAAACACCATGGTCAAATCACATAATAGCAAAGGAATCAATCCTCATGGTGCTTATAATGTCATGAAAACTACAGAACACAATAGATAAGTGTCTTCTCCATACAAACAATCAATCCTCAATGAAGGAAATGGGAGGGATAGCTAATACTTCAAACGATGCCATGTTTATTATATACTTTAATCTGTATTAAAAGGAAGATACATCAAACACAGAAATGGCAGTATACAATCACTGGCCATGCCACACTGTTTTATTGGCAACAAACTCACTTATTGGTGAACAGACTAGTAAAGCACACTCATCTCTTGGCTGAACAGAAAGGACCTCTCTGGCTGTTTCTTTGTGCAAGCATTACTAACAGACCTACAAATTCTTATATGCCTCTTCGTCTTGTGCCATCTTCCTCAGCTCCGCATTTCTTGGTCCCTCTGTCTCTTCCGAGCTATTTCTTTTGCAATCTCCCTCAGTTCCTCGGGTGATTGGGGCTTTACAGTTTCTGTCGGATAAACTACATATTCACGCTTCACAAGGGAAAAACATGGAAGGTTTAGATCAATATATCATTTTGTATGCCGAAGATATCTACTGGAACCATGTAGAAAAAAGTTGCAAAAACCAGCCAGGGCATAAATTCATTCAGATATTACATATCATTTGGAGATGATCATTGTGTGAATGAGTTCAATATGAACGCGGGCTTATAGTAACTAAAAACTTCAAAGAAGTAATGAACACAAATTAAAACCTGAAATAAAAGCCTATTAGCCTATTAAAGGCAGCTGAAGGGAAAACATTTGTCATTAGCACCCTGAAGAACATACCTAGCGAAAGATTCAGATAAAATAGGTAACCTATAAACCAGCCTAAGACTGGAAAATGCAAGAAGGTTTATGAATGCATCATCAATTTGGAAGAAAATATTCCAAAAAAGGGAATTTGGAAGCAATAAAGATAGGCTGCATCATCAGTTTGACACCATAATTATACGTCTGAATGCATCTTCATAATGCTACTATGTCTTCGACAAATTAGAATATATATATATATATATATATATTCTTCTGATAAGTAAATTAGAATATTTTTCAATGAGGTACGATGAAATAATAGTAGAAGATATTATGAACAAATGATCATCTTTCACCCTCATAATTTCTGGGCATCTTGATATTGTAACCATCGTCGCTTCACAACTAGAAGTAAATACTTTGACAGGACTTCTCACATTTGAGGCATCAGGCAAGTTGCATGATTAGTATCCTTAGCAAAGTTATACTTCCAGAGGCCTCTTTAGAAGTGATAATGGCTTCATGGAAGAAAGGAATGGGAAGGTAAGATAACTCATCTCCATTAAATTAAATGATCAGTTCCTGTGTATACCTTTCATTTCCATTTAACCAGTGGAAACCTAAAGAAAAACATTTAAGCGAACTTTTTCCGCCCAGGATCTCAGACACACATTTCATGTGGTGAACTGTATAGATATGTTAATAGCCTAATACATAGGAAAGCCTTCTTATGAGCCTTAGAATCTCCACGAATATGATAGTCTATCCAAATCGAATATGCTATGGATCAACAAGTCTCTTTGCCACAATTCTACTCATCTTCTTTGTTATCTTATTGCTATTTAATTTTCAACAGCATGCCATATTCTCTACTCTTTGTTGCTCTTTCACCCTCTCTTATGACATTGTTTGATTGGGCACAAAGTTTAAGGAAGAGATAAAGACCATTGAAACTTGTGGTCTTAACAAGCCATAGATTTTTGTGTGGTTATAAACCACTCAGTTAAATTGTATCTAGATAGAGAAAGATATAATTTATTTATAATAGACTACGGTGCACCCAAGGGTGTGGCCTAGTGGTTCAATGAAGTGGGGCTGAGTACTATGAGATCTCCGGTTCAATTTCTAACAGAAAAAACACTAGGTGATTTGTTCCTATCTATTCTAGCTTTGGTGGACAGAGTTACCTGGTTACTGTTGCTGGTGGGAGGTATCCCGTGAAATTAGTCGAGGCACCACGGTTATTAGAAAAAAAAAATCAATAGTCTAAGGTGTCATACTTCTTTTTTTTTTTTAGAAGGTGTATCAAGCACAAATCAGTACATAGGTTGTACTGAAACCATATATACATGTGAGCAAAAGAAAGCAAAACAAGCCTACCATCCTAACAAGAACCTAAAGTGTCTAGGATAGATATAGAAAGTGTCATACTTTTTGCGACAGAGTAAAAGGAAAGTGCATCACATAAATTAGGACAAGAAGATATATCCTTCCCTACTCTATTTTACAGTTTTTTCATCACTCAATTCTGCGTTAATAATATATACTCTTGTACAAGGGCCGTTCCCCTTTCGTGATGCCAACATTAGCTTAGTGTTGGTTTTCTAAAAGTGAATAATGACACACTTCTATCAAAAAAGGTTCTGCACTACCAGGGTATTCATCCACCTTTCTCCACATTTTGCACTATCACATTGCCACACATTTACAGAAGTACTAAGTGCGGATTATGCAAAACGTTCCACCTTATGTAATCTTCAACTGTTAGCAAACATCCAAGAGTTCACCATACTTTACTTAACAGATGCACGGCGACTTTTCTGTTTGAACTCCCTTCCCCCACCTCCCAATTCCTTCTTTATGAAAAATAAAACACACCTATCTGAAAGCACTGTTTTCATTCCTCTGATTCTATTCAATCAATCAGTCAACTAAGCTCAACACCAATCTAGTTTGGATCAGTTATACAAATCATATGTATCTATTCTGCTCTATTCGGGACAATTTCATTCATATTCTCTTTATCAAAAAAAAAAGTATAAGGGATTGAATTATTAACTTTCTATTAACTCCACCTCCAACAATTTCTCCATATATACATTTTCACAAATCACCAACACAATCAAAGTAGACATGTCAATCAGACAACAAACCTTGAATTCAAAAAGGGTAGTCCCTCCATCCTAGAGTAGTTGTCTACCTTACTATAAATAGTTGTCCCAAAGTATAAATAGTTGTCACAATTATTTGTCCATTTACCAAATCAAGACAAAATTAATTAAAATTTTCCCATTTTGCGCCTACAATTAGTATTTTTGAGGGCCTAAACCGGTTTATAAGTTCCAAAAAATTACTTTTCCAATGAAGAGGATTAAGGATAAATTAATAAAACTAACCATCTTATTTATGGTTTCTAAAGAAGCCTATAAAGGGAAAGCGGACAACTAATATGAAATGGGAGGAATTCAAGAAATTTGACACAAGCCGAAAAATCAAGGTGACATTTCAGAAATAGCTAACATTTACGCAATAAATGAGGTGGCATAGCTAATCTTCGTGTAATTACAAAACGTTGCTCTAGTTCAGTAGCTACTTTAGGCTAGAAACGTAAATGAGCCCTGAAATTCCATTAAATTTACAAATACAAACATATATGAGCTCCGAAATTCTCTTAAATATACAAATACAAAAAAGGGTATATTTAGCTATTTAATTTAAACCTTAGCTATGTTACTTACCAGGAGAGATAGGGTTAGAAATGAGGTTATTCGAGAGAAGGTGGGAGTGGCTTCGATGGAAGACAAGATGCAGGAAGTGAGATTGTGATGGTTCGGACATGTGATGAAGAGGTGCACGCATGCTCCAGTATGGAGGTATGAGAGGCTGACTATGGATGATTTTATGTGGGGTAGAGGTAGGCCGAATAAATATTGGAGGGAGTTGATCAGGCATGACATGGAGCGGTTACAACTTATGGAGGACATGACACTTGATAGGAAGGTGTGCAGGACACGAATTAGGGCAGAGGGTTAGTGGGTAGGAGTGCATCCATAATAGCAGGGAAGAGTGTTTTGTTTGTATATGTACCTGTAGTTTCTTGTTCGGAGTATTCTGATGATGCTTGTGATCTTGAATAAATAATTTATAGTATTAATCTATCGGTATCTTGTTTCTTTTATTATCTAGCGGTGTATTATCCCATTTTATTGTTTATTTTTATGTTTTTTATTTGTTATACTGTCACCTGTCGTAAGCCAAGTATCTATCAAAAACAGCCTCTCTGGCATGGACCGTGTACACTTTACCCTCTCCAGACCCCCGCTTTGTGGTAATACACTGAGTATATTTTTGTTGTTGTATTAGCTACCCTATGTAATTAGGTCGGGATATTTTCTACTTCACGTAATTTTTCCAAAAGTAAACCGCAAGAAAGCTAAAAAAAAAAATATAAGCATAAAGAATGAAACTTTACAGTTTAAATGAAAAGACAAAGGAAAGAGAGGAGAAATTTACATGTCCCATGATTTTCTGAAGATTGGAGTTGTTGTTGGCAAACAAGTACATGAGACCAATTGGAACTGATACATATACTGCAAATTTTACTATCTCTAATACACCTTTTGATGTTCCAATTGACGACATCCTTTGAAAACTTCTACTGATTAACTGAAAATCTGATAAAACTGAGAGGAACAAGAGGATGACAACTTTGATGTGTGGAGCTTTTTTATGCCCTTTTTTCGAGTGAGAAGGGAAAGGGGATGTGGGCTGGGTCGGGTCGGGTCAAGGAATTTTTGGGTGGACCGATATTGCTCTGATTTAACCTAAAATTGTTTTGCTATTCTATTCCAACAGGGATAAAGTATACTCAAATTAATTTGGAATTAGTTACCCATTGTCCCTGACACCAGACAAACCTTAAAAGTAAAAGCTGTACTATAATTGATAAAAAAATTATAAATCCATTTGGATAGGATTAAAATCTGATCAAATCAGTTTTTAATCTCTTTTTTAACTTTTTAAAGTGTTTGGTAAAATTAAAAAATGATTAAAAAAAGCTAAAAACTGATTAAAAAAATCAAAAAGTGAGAAGCTGGATACCCCATCTTTTTAGATTAAAATTCTTTTATTGTTTTTATCCCTTATATTTTCCTCCAATTTCAATAATATCCTAAAATTGTAGCCTTTAAATCTATAGTTTTTTTTTTCTTTTTTCTCTTTGGCGCTTCGCTTTATCTCTTCCCTCTAATTTCCTCTGCATCTTTTTTCTTTGTTTTCATCGAATCCATCATTACATCGGAGGTTTATTTAAAAAAATTATTTTAGGATTAAAAATTATAAATAATTACCTTATTTATGGTGTTAACAATTTTAAGGACATTTAAGTCATTTTAACAACAAAAAAATACTTAACATCACTTGTTTACCAAACACATCAACAATTTTTTTTCAGTTTCAGCACTTCTATCCAAACACTTATATGCTTAATTTATAAGCACTTATTTTAAGTTTTTAATCACTTAGGGTGAAAAGCTATTTTTTTAATCCTACCCAAACGGGCTCTATGTAATAGATTAAGGTAAACAACATAAAAAGTCACTAGTAAATGTGTTAATTACTCCCTCGACCACTAGTTTTATCTCATGGAAAAGAAGTCAGATACATGATTCAGTCGCAGTAGATTCATGTAACTCAGACATGCGCATGTACTCGGGGTTAAGGAGGTTAAGTCGCATATATCCTCGTGAGTTAATTACTCCCTCGACCACTAGTTTTCAATATTACATATTATATCATGGAAAAGAAGTCGGATACATGATTCAGTCGCATCATGTAACTGAGACATGCGCATGTATCCGGGGTTAAGGTTAAGTCGCATATATCCTCGTGTATCGGGGTCGGGGAGTTGTCAAGAAGTGGATGTTATGTTATTAATTTAAATAAGTGAGAAAATAAGTAGATATGCTAAGGATGTTTGGCTACTTAGGTAATTTCAAGGGTGGGATAACAAACCTAAGATAAATTATT
Source organism: Capsicum annuum (assembly GCF_002878395.1). Classification (NCBI taxonomy): domain Eukaryota; kingdom Viridiplantae; phylum Streptophyta; class Magnoliopsida; order Solanales; family Solanaceae; genus Capsicum; species Capsicum annuum. The sequence goes on along the minus strand of NC_061113.1, from coordinate 18,802,784 downwards.
CCCCAACCAAATGAACGAGCCCTTACAGATAGAGTTAATTCCAATAACAAAATAGTTCCATATCAAAAGAATCTGCCTCTAATTTCTCTCCCGCAATTTCCTATGAAACTCTCCATTGATCCAGTACAAACTAGCAACAGATCCATTAGAAGTGACCATTTGTGGGTGATTTTAATCAAAATCATCAGTTTCCTCACAAGGTAATGGTTGATAAAAAAGGCCAGAAACTAACCCTGCAACAAAGAAAGTATACTTGTGTATTGTGTTAAAAGTAGTGTCATGGAGACTGCAGACATTAGCAACACTTCTTAAGGCAATAGTAGTGAAGAGCAATTTTCCATAAACACGAACACGACAGAAATAAGGCAATCTAATCTTGGCACTTCACCAAAAATGCAGTTGGCGCACCATTAACTTGAACCATGTAAAATAGCATAGCAAATAAATTCCAAAGTAGGATTAAAAGCATAAAGCAAGCATATCTGTTGTTCTGTTTAACTAACAGAATCCTAGGTTGCATTACAAAGCACTAATACAACTGAATAATGACATAGCGTTGTACAACTTAAAAACATGCAGTCACCCACTGCCCGATACCAAAATTGTCGATACTAAAAATGTCTCCTCTGAGAGACTTACTCTTCAGTTTTCTTCTTCTTCTTCTTTTTCTCTTTCTTTTTATCAGTGGTTTCTGTTTCATCCTCATCGGCATCAGCATGTTTCCTCTTCTTCTTTTTCTTGCTTTTTTCCGTTTCAACATCTTCGTCCACTTCATTATCTGCATGTTTCTTCTTTTTCTTCTTCTTCGGAGTGTCTTCAGGTTCGGCACCATCTTCTGTCTCAACAGATTTCTTCTTCTTATTCTTTTTCTTCTCTCCTTCAGTAACGGGGGCTTCCTCACCTGCTTCTTCCTCGGTTTGAGATGGCTGTTCATCTATACTCATTTTTTTCTCGTCATTATCAGTGTGTCCCATGACAGAATCAGCAGAAGGATTGTAAACCTACACAGAAGGATAAGTTAATACTAGAAGCAAACCAAGAAAGTATAGTGTAAAAGAGAAGACAGTCCCAAACCTTAGCTGGTGTTATCAGCGCTCCTTTTTTACGATCCTTGTCATAAAATTCAATCTTAGGTTTGCCCTTAGCAGAACCAGCTGATTTGTTCAACTCTTTGCCTTCTAAGGCTCTTAAGCGTGCTTCGAGCTAAGAAAGTTGCACATTATAGTAATCAGACTAGATAGAGAGCAGCATCCAAAGATAATAATTAACAACGTTACCTTGAGCCGATTCTCCAAACCCATGGTATTATCTTGGCTATCTGCAAGGGCATCATATCGAATAGCCAAAGCAGTTTTTGCAGCAAGAGATCTTGAAATTTTACCCTTGTGTTTTGGTGCTGCCTGTCCAATCAAAGATGCATGATAAATAAGCCCATATTTTGGAGTTGCGTGTTTTGTCTTCAAAGCTCTGAAAAGAGCCTTTTCAGCACCAAGTATCTGAACTGTACTTCCAGGTTGCTTCGCAAGATTTAACAAGCTACCACCATGAGCAATAAGCCGAGCACCAACAAGTTCTCCAACAAGAGCCGTAAGATTTGGGGCGATGGTGTTCATCCTGCTCTTCAAATAATCATATAACTGAGCTCTGTACTCGGAGAATGACAAAACTTGGCTGCATAAATCTTTAATATTCTCCAGATCAAGGTCACTAATTTCAGTGCCCATGGAGATCATTGCTGCCTCTTTCAATTCTGCCTCAACCTCTTCTGGGAGTATCTGTAAACATTGTAATACAAAAGGCGTGAATTTTGTCTTATGTATTTCAGAATAAAGCGTGTATCCTGTAAAAAACAACATTGCTTATTGGACTACAGTATATCACAAGCTTCATACCAACCGGCAAGCTAGCCAATATACTGACGAGTATTACTGAGGATGAAGCAGTAATCTACTTTTTAAGTTCAAATCATTTGAAGCATTTCAAAAGAAGCCACTCCTTACCTCAGAGAAATCCAGCTTTGCAGCATTTGTACGGTCACCCATCAATTTCACAGCCTTGGCATAAAGAATGTTATCTTGTACAATTTTTGCAAGTTCTGGAAAATGCCAACCATACCATTCTCGGACCCTCATGGCATATGTATTTAGCTCTTTATCGAGATCATCCAACAAGCCAATGGCCTGTACAATCATTGTATCCACCTGTAAAAGCAACAAACAGTCAGCTGTACTGCTGTCTGCTTAGCGAAAAGACAAATCTGTCAAGAATATAAAATTGGACAAAGAACTGCTACCCAGAGACATATCTATGAGCTATAAAGAGAACTCCAAGAGGCAGAAAATGGTAAGACTGTAAAACATAACATCGCCCAAGCACTATAGACTTATCCACTACAAGCTAAACAGACCTTCCAAGGATTCAGTGAATTATAGATACATAACCTCAAGTGGCAAGAAACGGTCCGATTTCAGGAAACCACAGAGCTGTGTACTCAAATTACATGTGAAGCATCATATGGGATACATATGGAACAAGCATACAATTGGCTGCGTAAACAATGAGAATGCCAGCCTACATGTTTCACCATCAGAATGCTTTATGGAGAACATTATTCCATATTTTTGTAGATTTAGAGTTTTATACTCTTAGACCTTCTGCTACAGTTACACAATACGATTCATCTTCAAGAATCAGAATTGACAATTTCCAGGGCAAAATCAAATAATTTGCACTATCTAAAATTTTAATAATGACCATCTACCATCATCAGAAATTGTATAGAATAATATTATCCAATAACATATTACAAACTCAAATACGACACCATCTTTAGCAGAAAGGATACAAGGTCATCAGAGAATACAAAACCAAAGTGTTCTTTAGCAATTGATCTTTTATAAGGTCACCGGCCCCAAATCCCTTACCCAGGAGTTATGGTTGGTCCTTTTCCACTAGTGTTTCCTCAGTGGATTGAACCCCTAACCTTATTGTTGGGGAAGGAGGGTCCTTTCATATCCTGTCTTTCCCTACTATCCACTAGACTAACCTTCCTTTTTCTCCGTGGCAATTGATTATCCCAATATTTGTTACATAAGAATATCCATAACGAAACCATGTTTAACATGAAATGGATCAGTCAATTTAAAAGCAAATTACCTTGTCAGGGCTAAACTTTAGCTTGTATCTTGAAAGACTGTGAGATAAACCCAAGCTCATTGGAGCCAAGTCTTGAGATGCAAGACCAGAAATGAGCTCAGTCAACTGACTTCTAAGCCCTCTCATCAACTCCATGACAGCATTATTATGAACACAATCGATTTGCTGCAAAAAAAAAAAAAAAAAAAAAGGCACCAGCTTCAGCCAAAAAAGATGAGAAACAGAACAAAACAAAGAAACAATGATAACAACAACAACAACACCCAGTGTATTCCCACAAAGTCGAGAGAGTAGAGTGTACATAGACCTTAACTTTACCTCAGAGGTGAGATAGAGACCCCCGGCTCAAGAAAAAAACAGACCAGAAAAAGACGTAATGGAAGACCAAAACAACAAATAGTCACAGAACAATACTACAACAAAATAATACCACAATCAAACTACACAAAACACTACTCCCTCCGTTTCAAAAAGAATTACCTACTTTCCTTTTTAGTCTGTTTAAAAACAGAATGGTCACTTTCCTATTTTAGCAATACTTTAATTTCAACTTTCGACATGGCATGTTTATGACCACAAGATTAAAGAGCATTTTGGTACATTTGACACTACTTTAATTTAAGGCCACAAGATTAAAAAGTCTTCTTTATTTTCTTACACTTTGTACCAAATCAAAGTAGGTTATTCTTTTTGAAATGGAGGGAGTAGATAGTATCAGAAATCGAAGAACAAGAAACTACAAAAACAAAAAACAATGAGCTAGCATAAAAAGGGAAGCTAACCAATTTCTCCTTAATTGCATTTCCAAGCTTTGAATCAGCAACCCCCAACGTTTCGCCATCACAATGCGCTTTCAAGAACTTGCGCAATCCTTTGCTTGGCTTGCTATCTATCAACAGCGTAGCTGCTGACAGAGCTTCTGAAGTGTTCTCAAACTTAGAGAAAGCTTTTAGCTTCACAACCTGTTATATCAAGAATGTATCAAACATAAAGTTGAAAACTTTACACTTCCCCCCACCCCCACCCCACACGCACCATCAACTAAGCACAATTTATTTATTAAAAATAAATAAATTTTACCCAAAAAAAAAAAAAAAATTACCTTTCTTGCAGAATCAGTTGAGGAGAACTCCTTCCACAAATCCTGCAGCAGACAAAAAGACAAGATTCAATATGGCATGCCCTTTATGAAACAAGAAAATACAGCAAAAATGAAATGGGTAAGCTAAGATACCTCAACTTTGGAGAGCTTTCCTTCATCTAAAACTTTGAAAAGGGCAAAGCCAGCAGGGGTTTCAAACAATACCAACATCTCTCTGGAATGGAAGAAGGCTGTAAAGAGAAGGGTTTAGCAAAGGGGACTAGGGTTTTAGGCAGAGAAAAATATAGGCATGAGCTAGAAAAAGGGTTAGGGTATAAAGTATGTGGGCTGGATCGGGTCAAGGAATTTTGGGTTGGGCTGATATTGGTCTCCTTTAGAATTGAGAAGTTTGGTTTCCTTTTTAGAAAAAAAATTCACTCCATAATAACCTTTGTATAAACGCTGTATAAGAATTTAGGTCACATGTAGTTTAAAATGTTTGATTTAAGCATGATTTCAAGAATTTCAAAAGATATTTCAGTATCGAAATATGGAGCAGAGAGAATACGATGAGTAGGGAGTTTCTTGGAATACAGTTGAGTTTTAAATACTGAGCCCCCGTACATATCCCGAGACTCGGGAATCAGGTTGGTCCTCTTGATAGTGTTTTTAGAATAATTCACTCAAAATAATCTTGAACAAAATTTATATAAGAATTTAGGTCACGTGAAGTTCAAAATTGATTTAAGCACGATTTCAAGAATTTCTAAAGATATTATGAGCAGGGGTTTCTTGGAATACAATTGAGTTTTCAATATTCAGCCCCCGTTACATATCTCAAGAGTTGAGAATCAAGTTGATTGTAGTTCGACTCAATCGGTCGAAATTGTAATCTCTTATATGCTAAAATAAACTTTATAGATTAAGATGAATGACAAATGAATCAAGTATGGAAAAAAAAAAAGTTTGTAACCTCTCTCTATGGTTGCCTATGGCTAAAGTTAATTTCTTTCCAAGATAAATATTATTTCCCCTCACTTTTCTCCAAAACTATTTGGTTTTCATGGTTAAACGCTCACTTAAAATATTCATTGACTTGTTATGATTTAGTTTGGGTGCTAAAATATATGATAATGTGAGACAAAAAAATAAAATTTCTCGTGTGATAGCATAATATTTTTAGCAATTTAAGTTGTATGAATGACATGTTATATTAGAATAACTTTTGTTGTCCTAACAATTCTTTTGTAACTAGCTAATATAAATATAAAAGTTATTGTATTGTTCAAAAATGAAATTAAAGGATAGAAGCTTTTTGAGATTGTGGCACGAAAGAAGCTATATATTAGGAACAACCAGCGGCAGATACAGAGTATTGTATGCATATTATGCAAATTCGTAGTTTTTGTTAAAATTCTACATATCTTAAAACTATATTTTATTAATATTTGATGATAAACTCAGCTATTATCGCATATTAACTTAAAAATTGTTTTAGTAATTCTAGAACTTCAAATCCTGAATCCCTCCGATGCTATATATGGTGTTAATTAAATGGTGCACATGTAAGCTCCATTGTTTTTCTTTTTTTTCCAACAATTTATGGTTTCTCCTCCCTTTCTTTTTCTTTTTCCTTTAAATTTAAGAGGATCAATAATGTTTTCACTTGTCGTTCAGCGTGACTCAAAACCTCAACCTATCGATTGATGGTAAAGATACTCAACCACTTAAACAAGCCTCATCTTGCTATCTAGTCTTCCATTTGTTGTATATTTATACAGTTGAAAATAAATAGCACAAGTGTGAAAATTAAAGTGTATCATCAACCAATACTAGCTAGATACAATTGTCAAAAGTGAGAAAAGTAGAAACAAAAAGAGTAAAACCAAAGGATTAGTTTGTTTGTTTTTTCTTTAAAGAACATAAAAACAACAGTCATATTAGAATATGAACATGTATGACCAATTTGGGACCATCCATTTTTCTCCTTGGTGAATGATTATCTCTTGTTTTGGCAAAAGATTTTGCTCCCTAGGCATGCATCAAAATATAATTTAAAAGAAAATTCAGCAGATAAACATTGTTTCAAACTAGTTAGTGTTAATCTTATATCTGTCCTTTCACTGACAGCAAGAGGCGTAAAAGATGAACACATTCCGATTGTTTTAAATTTGTCAGTAAATTTTAGTTAAATATTTAAATTATAGAGATTTTCTTTTGATGAAACACATGATAAAATATTTTTATTGGATACTTTCAATTTAAAAGTTTGAAAAAACTAGTACTCGTTTTCTCGTTTGCTCATTGCGAACCATAAGTCATCTATTTAAAACATCACCTTCTTTAATCAAACGCATTAATCTTAATGAACGGTATATGTACTAATTGATGTTGATGTGTATAAGTACAAAAAAGAAACATATTATATGATTAACTTAATTATAAAGTGGACGCTTGAGAACACACACGAAATATAATTTGAGTTTCAAATAAAGCTTACCGACAAGTTTGGGATTTTCATTTACAATGGCTCATTACAAATATACTCGTTTTGTGTTAAAATCAAAATTAAAACTTTTAATTAGACCTCCAATATTATAAAGATCCTACATAAATATTACTACTAGTTTTGAGCAATATTTTCGTTTTATCTATGTCATGCATCGGGAGTCGTATATAACGTGATGAACGTAACCACATAGACAAGTATTTTAACTTGAGGTTTTCAATTTTATGAATTCCAAATTTTAGAATAATAACTTTAAATAGTAATAATTGAATTTTAACTTTAATATTTCCATATACTTATTAGTTTCTTAGCATAAATAAATTATTTGAGTAAAAGTTATTAAATTCGCCTGAATCATATCAACTCTCATACACAAGTATATGTTATGATCAACGGCGGAGCTACCTTATGATTAGGGGGTTCATCTGAATATTTTTTATGTATATGTACTTGATGTTGAACCCTCTTCAATTAATTCGTGCGCGTACTTTTTTTTATTTTAAACTCCATTAGCAAAAATTCTAACTCCACTACTATTACCATAATAGGTAAGGTAACATCAGCTATTTTCAACTAGAATTGAAGATACAATTTTGAAAAAAAAAAATACATGGTATGTTTGTGTGCTAAGTTCACATGGCTTATATAAAAATAATAAATGTATTGGAAGTTTTTTTTTGTTTCTCACATGGTGTCGGTATCCGCATTGGAATTCCGATTAATTCGGATTGCACACTGTAGGGACCATGTGATGCTCCCAACAGAATTCTTTATATCGAGGACTCGAACCGAAAACCTCTTGTTAAGGATGAAGCAGTCCCATCACAACTCCTGACTCAAAATTTTCGGATTCATCTCATCATCTCCATATATCCAAACAGTTAATTGGTTGTTTGCTTTCACTTTTATCTTTTTGTACTAAGATAAGTAAGGAAGTTACTTTGAGATTAATTAAAGTCTCAAAATATCTGAAATAGCACCTAATGTTTTGTTACTGGTAAGGAAAAGATAATGGAAATGACATGCATGATAAAGAAAGATTAGGATCTTTGATGATTTTTTTTGTGGTGATAATCTATAGTCAAATCCAATAATGACATACTTAAGCCCTAGTGCTTAATCTATTGATTATTATTAGTGATTTTTAAAAGGGCTAGGCAACCAAGTAATAGTAAACGTTCTACTTTTAAAAAGAGTTGATTTTGACTAGCACTACTCATCTTCTCCCCTTCATCTCAATCACTTTATTTTTTAATAAATTGTGGTGTCCGAACCAATCTACCTACGTGCGTCTTAACTAAATTCATGGGATATCTATTAGTCTGTCAGTTTCCTAGCAACGGGTATCCGGTAATTCTTTATCCATCAAGGCTAGAACAAATGGAAAAAATCACCTAGTGCTTCTCTTTATTTGAAAATTGAATATAAGACCTTATGTTACTCAACTCACACTCTTAATCACTAGATACTCATGCATTGGCTGCCACTTTATCTTTATAATGGATAATTGCTTTGATTATAAGAATTCTTATTTTCTTTAAGATAGTACATCGTTCATATTATCTTTGTTATCTTATCCTTATTCAATAAAAATGGATCTTTCTTCAGTTTAAGCAAAAAATAATAATAATGGATCTTCATGAATTGAGGAATTTAAAACACCTGCTGATACTTTCCTCTAGGTTCCTTCTTTAATAATCAGATCTCAGCAAAAAATAAATAAGAGAGAATTAAATTTAAATCAAATTTTGGATCAATCTATCTTCGGACACGTGATGATGATGAGGTATACAGATACCTTAGTACGGATGTGTGAGTGACTGACTATGGATGGCTTTAGATGAGGTAGAGGTAGGCCAAAAAAATATTGGAAAGAAGCGATTAGGCATGACATGGAGCAATTACAACTTATGGAGGACATGACCCTTGATAGGAAGTGTAGCCGACGCGAATTAGGGTAGGGTTAGTGTATGAGAGTGCATCCTTACTAGTAGAGAGGAGTGATTTGTTTGTAGATGTACCTGGAGTCATAATGTTATGTATGTGTCTTGTAGTTTCTTATTCGTGGTGTGTTACCCCATTTTACTGTTTGTTTTTATGTTTTTTCTTGTTATACTGTTATTTGTTCTAGACCGAAAATTTATCGAAAACAGTCTCTCTACGTCATCTGAAATAGTGATATGTGGTTGTGGTTCGATCAACCTATCTTCTTTGATATATGCAAAATATCAGTAGTTCACTTAGTGATCTTTGGATGCCTCTCTCTTCAGGCCCTCAGCAATATTCATATATATATATATATATATACACACGTTCAATCTTAATTCTTATTCTATTTAAGAAATTGATAACTTTATTGAAAAATATATTCATATCTTAAGATCAAATTCACAATTAAATACTCCTGAAAATTCTATAAGCTTTCTAAGATCGAATATGATACTACTTTTTTTGGTCCATCTGCACTTGCATTTTATAATTTCCATTTAAAAAAAGAATCTATTTGTTTTCCAAATTTTATATACAATTTTTCTAGCTAGATCATACATAGATCTCCGTAAGGCATATAGCTAGTATTATAGTATTCAAAACTAATCTACAGATTGTCAGCAACAACAACATACTCAACGAAATATAAGTGAGGTTTGAAAGGATAAAGTATATGCTGACCTTACAGGTTGTTTTTATAAAAAACTCGGCTCAAGTGCAGTAAATTCAGGTACAGAGAATATGAAAATGGTGAATAAAATATAGCAACTAACAAGTAAACAATACTACAAAGTCTATAAAAAAAGATAATAATAATAATAACAAAATAGTGTAACGACTGAAACACAATAAACTATTAGATATCGTAAGCAAAGACTACAATACTATACTATACGGCTAGTACAACGTCAAATACCAACAATTTTTTAACAAGCTACAGATTGTCATTATTGTCCAAAATTGTTGAGCATGGAAGAAGCTGTGTTTGTTTTAAAATAATAGTAATGCAGATCTTAATTAACCCTTCTACTAAGCATTCTCAAATCTTATTAAATCTAATAATGGAAAACTATGTATATGGGCCTACATGGACATGGCAACAACCAATTATTTGTATATTTCTCTTGGAAACAGTGACATAGACTATTAGCTAAACTATAACATGAAAATACCAAAGTTGTACCTATATAGTAATAGTTTTCCTTTAACCTGCCCCTTTATGTATATTTGTTCAAGAACTACTTGTTGATCAGTCTGATATTGAGTTGGCTTTTAGTGAAAATAGCATAAACGTTAGATGATAACTATAACTCCCTTGGACTCATATTGCCTGTCACATTTCTCTTTTGCATGTATCTTGAAAAAATTAAAAATTAAAAAAAATAGGGAGAATACTCATAAAAAATACCTGAAGTTTGATCGGATTACCAGTTGAGCATACTGAATTTTGCGGGGATCTTATTACCCTCAGACTTTTTTTTTCGTATTTTAATGGCATATATTTGCCACTTGGCACATTGCGTGTTAGTCACGCGCATTGAGAGCGTGAACAGTGTTAAAAACGTTATAAAACTTTTTTTTTTTTGCCAAACAGCCCCTTAATGTTATAATTATTTAAAATTTTATATTTTTATTTATTTATTCATTCTCTTTCTTCTTTCTTCTTGATTCTTGATTCTTGAGTTTCAGTTTCTTGTTCCTCTTTGTTGCAGTCCATTTCGTTCCGTTTCAATTTCCATTCTTGAAGATTTCGTCATCGAAATTGGAAACTCAATGGAAGAAAGTTTGGGGTTTTGAGTTTAAGGAAGTTTGTTGAAGAAAGTTTTAAAAGTTTGTTGAAGAAAACTTTCAAGAAATTTGAGTTGGAATGAACTTGGAATTTGAAACTCAATGGAAGATTCAATTGAGTTGGCGTAATTTGGAAATGGAATTTGAAAACTTTTGCGGACCCGGATGAAGAAAATTAATGGAAGATTCCATTCAATTATTGAAAATTCAATGTATGTTTTTTTATACCTAAAGTCATAAACTAGAATTCAAGTGAATTCATATAAATTCAATGTGCAAGAAAATTAATGTACAAGAAATTTTTTTATTAAACTCAACGGAATTCAAAGTTTGAAACGAGAAATTGAATTTGGAAACTTGTGTGATAAAAATGGACTTGAAATTTGAAATTTACTCAATAAAATTATTTGAAATTTGATTTGTAGGATAAATTTGAGTTGTGGTATCTTTAATATGGTTGTAATGGTGAAAAAATGTTGAAAAGTGATAAAATAGAGAAGACAAAGCACGTGTACCACACTTCCCACCTAAAAAACTGGGTATACGTTCGGTGGGGGGGGGGGGGGGGGATTAATTCCACGTTAAAAAAGTTCGGGGGAATTAATTTCGATTAAAAAAGTATAGGGGTAATAGGACCCCCGCAAAGTTCAATATGCTCTACTGAAAATTTGGTTAAAGTTCAGATATTTTCGTGGTATTATCCCAAAAAATACTTGTTTCATTTCAAAATATTTGTTACTTTTACTTATATATCGAAATTCAAAGCATCAACAGTATAATGTATTCTTTCACCAAATTAATATGAGAAGAATTAGAATTTATAAGGAATTATACTAATTATTAGAAACAAATATTTTTTAACCGCAAATCTATGAGAAATGTGTGTTATAAAATATGAATTTCTCACTGAATCAACATATAGCGGGAAACAGATTTCCATTGAAATAGTACTAATTATTTCGTATATATGAAAATATTGCTAGTTTTTTTTTTCCATTGATTCAATTAAAATATTTATGTGAATAATCACTTAACTTTTTTTCTGTGGGAAATTTCAATGGGAAAATAATATTCTTTTAGTATTGTTTTTACATAAATTTTGAATATTTATATTTTAGTTTTAAAATATTATATTAATCTAATTCAGTTTAGCTACAAAGATTAATTAAATTAAATTTCAAGAAATGAAACATGACGAGTATTTAGAACGGATTGAGTATTTTTTATTTCTACTTTACTTTTATGTCTCTCCAATAAATTGAACTTTATTAAAGGACAAGACTAAGCTAATCAATATTATTTTAAAAACATTTAATATTAATGGTAAAATGAAACAAAATCTGTTAATTCCATCTTAATTTTATAAAATGACAGATAAATTTGGACATATATTTTTAATAATCTTGATAATTAATATGAAACGAAGGGAGTAGACTTCTAAATTTTGGATTTTATATACTGAATATTTGCCCAACTAATCAAATAATTTTACTTTGTTTTAGAGGGTGTCCGATATCTACAGCTTTAGGTTTTGTGTAATACAGATTTGTGTCGAGAAATTTCATTTGAGAGTAAAATATTTTTTAAGATTTTATTTTGATGACTCAAATTTAAGATCTCTAATTAAGATTGAATTAATGAATACTTATTATTTACTATCTATAATTTTTTATGGCTAATTTTAAAATGTTGCGAAGATATTTTAGTTAACAAAGTAAATAAAACTTCTTTACCCAAATGATTTTAAAACTTTTTTTTCCAATTTATTCAAGTTTAATTCATTTGGAACCTTGGAGGCTCTAACCATGGTGTACTCAAATTTCAAAAACACATAATTTCTCCTTAGAAATGATTTTTTTTATTGTAGTAAAAAAGTCGTTTAAAAAAAAAGAATTTTTCTTTCATATTCCAAGGGAAATCCTACAATTTCTACATAGCTTTGTCGTCCTTCGGGTGAGCACTCTATGATGACCTGCTCACTATGCATTAACTCGCATACCGTACAGGAAATATAAATGACATTAGATAAGCTTCCATGTAACGAACTCATGACTGAGCGATAGCTGAAGACTTAGGGCTCGTTTGGCCATGAAAATTTTTCTCTTTTTTCCAAAAAAAAATTCCGGAGTTGGAAATTATGGTGTTTGGCCATGAAAATTTGGAAAATAATCCCGAAATTTTTTTCTGAAAAGGGAAAATAGGTTTTTGGTGTTTTCACAATTTTTCAACTCCAATTCCAACTTTTATTATTATTACATAGAACCCCAATCTTTTAAATTTTTACATAAAACTCTTCTTATAATATTACTTTTTCAATATTACGTATATAGAAATTTTAAATAATAAGATAATTATAATTTCAAACTTAATGCTATCCTAATTAATATCTATCTTTTTTTCTCTCTCATCATTATTTTTCTCCCTTATTTAAGACATTATTGTACTGCTAATGATCCTAATTACTATAATATAATAATAACAATAATTTTTCTATTGTGATACGGACGTTTAAAGAATTATAGTCGTGTAATTAATAATGGATAATCATTTTCTATATTTATGGAATTAATAAAGTTGTAGCAAATTAGTTTACCACTGCCACAAATTATTCTCATTTTAATTTGATTATATATATTATATTGTGTACATTTTTATTATACTATTCAAATATAAATAGTTTATACCATATATATGCTAAAAATATAAATTGGTGATACATATTTTTCATAAAAAAAATATGTTCAATTTAACAAATTTATACCTTAAACTGCAATTGCTACCTTTATATACCATAATACTTGATATCTTTATACACAAAGTATTATATTTATACCCATAAATATATAAAGTATTATATTTATAACAGAAATATACAAAATATGTTATATATAAAGTTTATACCATGTATATATCATATACACTTATGTATAAATATACAAAGTATTAAGAAACATACTAAGCATATTTGTAACATAAATATACAAAGTATGTTATATATGAAGTTTATACCATGTATATACCATATACACACATATATAAATATACAAAGTATAAAGAAACATACTAAGCATATTTATATATTTATGGTATATGGTATATGATATAATATATCATAAATATGTAAAGTATGTTTTACATAGAAATAATTTATTCACACACAGTAAAATCTTTCATGTATAAGAAAATTAAAGAAATAAATTAGCGGCACCCTAAAATTTAATAACAACCCATCATTTTCTATTTTTTAGGAATGAAAAATAAAGAAAATAAATTAAATAAATTTCTAAAAAAATAAATTTGTTTGAAAGATAATATTTGTTACTTAAAAAATAGGAAGCAGTGATCTGTTAATATAACATCCATATTTAAACTTTTCAAATATTAGAAAACGGCTATTAATGTAAATATTACATATGTCATAATTGAAATTCATTAATTATGATCATGTATATGTAATTATTTTTATAAAAGTACCTAATTGTGTTCTTTTTCCGTTAGTAGATAAATTTTAGTTGGGTGATTTTGATAGTTTATAAAAGTTGAGACATAAAATCATATTTTAAAAAGATTTTTCAAAAGTAAAAAAAAAAAAGTTCAAAGAAAACATAATCAAACACAACTTCAATTTCAATTTCAACTTTAACTTTAAAAAATTTTAATTTTTATGGTCGAACGAGTACTTAATTTGATGCCAAATTTTCCACCGTAAAAAACTGCCTCCAGACCACTCAATCATTAATTTTTTGTTGAGCATCTTTTAACTGTTTGTCTCAAGGGCCCCTCAAGAAAACCATACTTATAGGAGGAATCTTTGTCTTCCACTTAATTGGTTGTTATATTCGGTATTCACAATCATACCTAATATTATATCTTTATAAAGAACAAAACACCTTGAAATTGAAATGAAAATCAAATTCTAACTCTTTATTGGCCCTTCCTTATATTTCTAGTCTAAGTGTTTAATCAAACAGATATTAAAAGTGTTTCTCGTTTATTACTCAACCACCATAGGCCACTAGTATCTTCTTCTTTTTCAAATCTTTCATTTTAGGGTTCGATTATACTTGAATTTATCGAGGATATGACGCTTCTGAAAATTCTGTTTTACATTATTAGAGATTACTCAAATTCAAATTTGTGATTAAGGTTAAAGAAATCCAATCATCTCACAACAATCTATATTGATAGAGGCCATTGGCTACTACCGCTAAGCTAGCATTTGGCCATGAAAATCAAAAGAAGAAACATTTTATTTGAAAATTTTTAAAGTTGAAGTTGTGTTTGACCATAATTTTTATAGTTATATTTAAAATTTAAATGTATTTTTTTTTAACAAATATAAAATATGATTTAAACATGGAATAATTTGAATGGGATTATTTATGAAAACAAAAATTTAAGATTTTTTGAAAAAAAAAAAAATTAAAAGTAAAAAAAAAGAAAAAAGTGAAAAGCGTTATGATATATATCAATTATAGTGAATGTCTATCAAGATCTATTTGATGTCTATCAGGATTTGATGTATCTATCTTTTAGTGTGAAACTAGGAGCAAATTTTTCCTATAAATAGAATGAATTCCTTCATTGTAAATGATCTCTCAAGAGAAATAACAATTACTCTCTCTATTCTCTCTACTCTTCTTCTTTATTCTTTCTTGTTTTATAACACGTTATCAGCACGACTCTGCCGTCTCAAATTTGAAGGCTAAGGTATTATTTTTTATTTATTTCCTTTTCCATATGGCTAACAATCTTATGAAGTGTGAGTTCATTGCCCTCTAAAGCTCGGGCAAGAACTATATTTCATGGATGTTGAAATCCACCTAGATGTTATGAGTCTTGGAGACACCATAAAGAATGAAAATACAATATCTAGTCAGAATCGTGCTAAGGCTATGATTTTCTTGCATCATCTTGACGAAGTTCTGAAAATTGAGTACCTTACTACTAAGGATCCACTCATATTGTGGAATAGCCTAAAAGAAAGGTTTGATCACTTAAAGATGGTCATCCTGCCAAAAGCACGATATAAGTAGATGCATCTAAGATTTCAAGACTATAAGTCCGTTCATGAGTACAATTCTGACATGTTCAGAATTTCTTCTCAATTGAAACTATGTGGAGAGATGGTCAATAATACTGATATGATGGAAAAGACGTTCTCCAATTTTCATGCCTTGAATGTGCTATTAAAGCAGCAATATCGAGAAAAAAAAAGTTTCAAGAAGTATACTGAACTGAGTTCTCATCTTCTCGTGGTTGAACAAAATAATGATTTGATGATGAAAAATTATGAGAACCGACTAACTGGATTTGCACCATTCCCTGAAGTGAATGATGTGCACGCTCACCAAGGTAGGTTTGGAAAAGGTCGCGACCCTGGTCGTGGACATGGTCGTGGTCGTGGTCATGATAACCAAGAAAGAAACCCTGTTTCGGGTGTTAATCATTCATCAAATAAAAAGAAAAAAGATGAGAAACTTGAAGCAATTACTTATTTTCGATGTGGTGGAAAAGAATATTATTCACGTGACTGTCGTGCTCTCAAGCACTTGGTTGATCTTTATCAAGCATCACTAAAGAAGAAAGAGAGAAATCTCGAGGCTAACTTTCTCTCTGAAAATAATGTTGACATCACAAGGTTGGATGTAGCAGACTTCTTTGTGCACCCTGAAGGAAAGATTGATCACTTGATTAGTGATGGTTCCGTAAATATGAAAGAATGAATGCTTTTAAATTTTTTGTATTATTGATAAGAATTAGTGAATAAAGAATCATGCAAAAGTAATTGTTTGCATGAATATTAGTTTTTGATTAGTATTGATTAAGTTCAATTATGTTATTGTAGTTTATTATTGAATTGAATTGAATTTAAATTATGCCATTATTGATTGAAAAAAAAAAAGGAAAGAAACAACGATACATGCGAGAAAATTTTATATGCGTAGAGATGCAGGGATTGAACCCCATTACCTTTTGCATGCAAACTGCAAAGCAAGCACTTTCTATATAAAATAATATTATATTCTTTAGGTAAGATAAATATAGTAATTGTGCAGTTTTACTCTTTGCTGTTTTGTTCGTCCGTTAGGTCCCACGTGATCACCAACTATTTTGTTTATCCTTCAACAATGTACAGTTTGGATAATGTTATTTGCTTAATTAATGTGACCAAGGTTAAATATAATTTGCTTAATTAATGTGTCTGATGATATAGCCTCCAACTTTAACAAAAGCATACATAGTCATTAACTTTATTTAAT
Organism: Capsicum annuum; assembly: GCF_002878395.1. Lineage (NCBI taxonomy): Eukaryota > Viridiplantae > Streptophyta > Magnoliopsida > Solanales > Solanaceae > Capsicum > Capsicum annuum. The sequence goes on along the minus strand of NC_061113.1, from coordinate 18,785,998 downwards.
TGCTTAGTAAAGGGTGATTAATAATTCTTTATAGTATAAGTTTTCACTTTGTACAAAAATTTAATATATATTTTATTTGGTCTATATCATTTTATTTGAAGATATGGATAATTTTCAAAGTAAGTTGTCCAATTGTGAAGATATTTGTTTGATTGATTTTGGCACTACGCATACTATATTCAAAGACGGGAAATATTTCTCTCATCTAAACATGGGCAAGATTAACGTTACTACAATTTCTGGTAGTGCTAATTTGATTGAAGGCTTCGAAAAAGTCATTATAACCTTGCCCAAGGGAACTAAACTCATCATAAATAATGCTATGTTTTCTCCTAAGTCTTGGATAAACTTGATGAGTTTTAAAGATATCCGTGAAAATGGTTATCATATCAAGACGATTGATGAGATGAATCTTGAATATCTTAATTGCTATCACCAAGAATGTCTCTGCCAGACATGTGTTATAGAAAAGTTCCATGCTTTATATTCTGGCCTGTATTGGACAAAGATTTGTGCAATTGAGATACATTCTATAGTAAATCGAAAGTTTACTAATTCAAGTACTTTCATACTTTGGCATGATCGTCTGGGACATACTGGATCTATAATAATGAGATGAATCATAGAAAATTCAAATGAGCATCCATTAAAGAACTTGAAGGTTCTTTCGAATGGTGAATTTTCATGCAATGCTTGTTATCAAGGCAAGCTGATTGTGAGACCATCACCAACAAAAGTTGGGATTAAGTCCCCCACATTCTTAGAACGTATACATGGAGACATTTGTGGACTCATTCACCCACCTAGTGGGTCGTTTAGATATTTTATAGTTCTAATAGATGTTTCTTCTAGATGGTCTCATGTGTGCCTTTTGTCATCTTGCAACTTGACATTTACAAAATTGTTGGCATAAATAATATGATTACGAACACAGTTTTCCGATAATCAAATTTCCGATAATCAAATTAAGTCTATTTGCCTTTATAATGCTGTAGAATTTTCATCCCAAGCATTTAATGACTATTACTTATCGATTGGGATAAGAGTGGAACATCCTGTACCCCATGTTCACACTCAAAATGACGTACCCCATGCTCACACTCAAAATGACCTTGCTGATTCATTAATTAAATGCCTGCAGTTGATAGCAAAATCATTGCTTATGAAAACTAAGTTGCTCACTTCTGTTTGGGGTCATGCAATTTTGCATGCTGTAACACTTGTTCATCTTAGACCGATAAATTATCATAAATTTTCTCCATTGCAATTGATTTTGGGTCAAGAGCCTAATATATCTCATTTGAGAATTTTTAGATGCGGTGTTTATGTGCCTATAGCACCACCAAATCGCATCAAGATGTGCCCCAAAGAAGGTTAGAAATTTATGTTGGGTTTGAATCACCTTTCATTATTCACTAGCTTGAACCATTAATGGGAGATATATTCACTGCTCGATTTGCAGATTGTCAATTTGATGAGATAGTGTTCTCAAAATTAGAGGGACAAGAAAGTGACACTAAAAGAGAAATTTTGTGAAAAAATTCATCACTATCTCATCTTGATCCACGTGCTTTTATTTGTGAGCAAGAAGTACAAAAGATTATTCATCTGCAGAGAATTGCAAATCAAATGCCGGACGCATTTACAGATTTAAAAAGGATCACTAAATCTCATATTCCTACAGAGAATGTCCCAATTCAAATTGTTGTCCCTAAAAGATTATCCACTAGTGTCATAGTTAATGAATCTAAAACACACTTGAAGCGTGGTAGACCATTAGGTTCTAAGGATCGAAATCCTAGAAAAAAATGGTCAAGATGACACTACGAAAGATCCTTATATGAAAATTTAAGATTTGAGCAATGTTGATATTCCTGAAGAAATTAATAAGTCTGAGACTCAAGAAAATAAGGAAATATCCATAAATTCAAGTGATGTTGAAACTGATTTGAATCGATCTGAAATAGTAGTGGATTATGTTTTTGCATATAATGTTGTAACAAAAATCATGCAAGATAGTGAGGATCTTGAACCTCGATCTGTCAAAGAATATCAATAAAGAAATGACTGGCCAAAATAGCAAGAAACAATTCAATCCAAATTGAAATTACTTGCCAAACGTAAAGTTTTTGGACCTATAACTCAAACACCTAATGGTGTTAAGCCTGTTGACTATAGATGGGTCTTTGTGCGAAAAAAGAAATGAGAAAAATGAAATATAAAGGTATAAGGCACGTCTTGTTGCACAAGTTTTTTCATAATGGCCTGGTGTCGATTATAACGAGACATATTCACCAGTTATGGACGCAATAACATTGTGTTATCTTATTATTTTCACTGTCCATGAGAGACTTGAAATACATTTGATGGATGTGGTAACAACCTATCTATATGGATCACTTGATAATGAGATATACATGAAAATTTCCAAAAAATTTAAAATGCCAAAAATATATAGTTCAAAGCATCGGAAAATGTATTCCATTAGATTGCAAAGATCATTGTATGGTTTGAAGCAATCTGGACGCATGTGGTATAACCATCTTAGTGGATATTTATCTAAGGAAGGTTATACGAATGATGAAATTTGCCCTTGTGTTTTCATAAAGAAAACAACATCGGAGTTTGTTATGCTTACTGTCTATGTCGATGACATAAACCTTATTAAAACGCCAATAGAGATTCAAAAGGCAATTGATTACCTAAACAAAGAATTTGAGATGAAAGATCTCGGAAAGACAAAGTTATGCATTGGTTTGTAAATTGAGCATTTGACAAACGGTATCTTTGTCCATCATCTGCCTACATAGAAAAGGTGTTGAAACGATACTATATGGATGGAGCACATCCATTAAGTACTCTGATGGTTGTTCGATCACTTGATGTGAATAAAGATCCATTTCGACCTCAAGAAAAGAATGAGGGACTCCTTAGTCCTGAAATACCATATCTTAGTGCCATTGATGCACTAATGTATCTTGCAAGGCCTGATATAGCTTTTTAAGTTAATTTTTTAGCAAGGTATGGTTCTGCTCCTACTAGAAGACATTGAAATAGGATCAAACACATACTACGGTATCTACAAGGGACTATCGATATGGGCTTATTTTGTTTTAAAGATTGCAGTTTCGATCTTATTGGTTATACTGATGCTGGGTACTTATCTGACCCACATAAAGCTCAATCTCAAACAGGCTATGTATTCATATGTGCGGGTACTGCCATATCTTGGATACCAATAAAGCAGTCTATTGTAGCCACTTTATCGAATCACGCTGAGATTATAGCTATTCATAAAGCAAGCTGAGAGTGTGTGTGGTTGAGATCCATAATACATCTCATTCGAGAAAAATGTGGCTTGAAATGTGACAAAGTACCCACGATTTTATATGAAGATAATGCAGCATGCATAACACAACTTAAAGGAGGATTCATAAAAGGAGATAGAACGAAGCACATTTCGCCAAAACTCTTCTATACATATGAGCTCCAAAAGAATGGTGATATTGACGTACAACAGATTCGTTCAAGTGACAATGTGGCTAATTTATTCACCAAGTCTCTTCCAACTACAACTTTCAAGAAAACAGTTCACAAGATCGGAATGCAAAGGTTCAAGGATGTTCTTATTAGGGGGAGTTAATACGCGTTGTACTCTTTTTTTCTTATGAGGTTTTGTCCCACTGGGTTTTACTGTTAAGGTTTTTAACGAGGCAACCTATATGTGTATTGTTAACAATTAAAGAGGGAGTGTTATGATATATATCAATTATAGTGAATGTCTATCCAAATCTATCAAGATCTATTTGATGTCTATCAGGATTTGATGTATCTGTCTTTTAGTGTGAAACTGGGAGCAAATTTCTCCTATAAATAGAAGGGCTTCCTTCATTGTAAATGATCTCTCAAGAGAAATAACAATTATTCTCTCTATTCCCTCTACTTTTCTTCTTTATTCTTTCTTGTTTTATAACAAAAAAAAGGTTTTGGTTGTTTTTCAAATTTCAAATACAACTTGATTTTCATAGCTAGGTTTTTTTTTTCCAAATAAAGTAAAATAATTTTTCAAAAAAACGAATTCTTAATCTCCACTAGTCGTTATTAATTTATTGTATAATAATACTATAAATACAAAAAGAAATTAAAAGAAAAACTATGCTCCCTTAGAGGAGTAATATTTTTAGTGTTTGGCTATTAAGAGAATTTTTATTTTTAACCTATAAACTTGCCATATAAACAAATAAACTTAATTATGAAGGAAAATCATTAATTTTGTTATAAATATATTTACATTATAGTGAATGTGATTTAATAAGATCTAGTTGATATCTATTAGGATTTGAAGTATCTGTCTTTTAGTCAGACACTAGGAGTATTTTTTTCTATAAATAGAGGGGTTTTATTCAGTGTATTCTCAATCAAGATGATCTCTCATCCTCTAGAGCAATAAAGAACTCCCCCTTCTTTCTCTGTTTATTCTTGTTGTTCCTTATTTATATTTCATAACAAATTTGAATGTATAGAGTTTTTTTTTTAATCTTACCTATTTGTATAAATTTAACAATTTTATTTATTTTCAAATACCAAATACTAATTGAAGTTGCTGGAACAATTGAAGTCACCTCTCACATCAATCGTAGTTGCAATAAATAGCCACTTATTGAACTTGAGGACCAAAACACACAAAAATATAATTTAAATTAATCATACACTATGGTTCCTTAATTAATAAAAAGACCCAAAAAATTAAAAATAGAAAGGCTAATTTGACAGTTAATAGTCAGTGTCTTTAAAATTTTATAATGAGTAGTTCTTTAACTTATGTCTTATTGTGTGTCAAATATTAAGCGAATTAGATTATAATGCATTCGTCGATTCAACTTATTTTAATCGTACAAACTCGATTCAATTAATCCTTTTATAGTTGATATTCAAGCTAGGAGTTTCAATTTTGTTCCCCAAGTAATAAATGCTCCCCAGTATGTTTGAATGACATGATTGACAAGATCCAATAACGAATGTTCAATGCATCTTAAATAATTCATTTGGATCCAATCAAATTGTGGAGGGAGCCATGCGATAATCAATAAAGTTATTGTCATATGATCTGAAAATCACGAGTTTAAGTCGTGAAAATGGTCTCTTGAAGAAGTTCAAGGTAAGAATAGTGCACAATAAACCCTTTGTGGTTCGACCCTTTTCCGAATCTTGTGCATAGCGAAAGTTTTAGCACTCTGGATTGTCTCCGTCCAATCGAAATATGAACAAATACATCATAACTCATTTTTTTCTCCGAATATTATAACTCATTCATTAAGCTCATCTTGTCCCCTTTTAAATTTAACTCGATTTGTTTGGTATATAATTTAATTATTTGGTATCACACAATTCAATAGTCAATATCAAAAAGGTTTAATCAACTTATTCTACTTCCCTCTTTTTTGTTCTTTTTCTGTTTCTATTTGCTTAGTTGTCAATAATTTAGTGGATTCCATGAGTTAACATCAAGGATAGTTTTATAGGAAACCTAAAGAAAGTTCATATACCAATACCAATCAAGTTTCCTTTACAAAAGCAAACAATTAAATTCCAGCTACAAATTTAAATTTTAGAAGAGAAATATATATACTCAATATATTCAATTATGTTCGACGTAATAATGAGTATCACACGATTGCTTTTGTAGGTAGCCCTGTTAACCTGATGTTCGATATTTATTTTAGGGTGTCCGTGAATTCAAATTATGACACATAACTAAGATCCATTAAGGCAAATATATAAGAAATTATATATTTAACATTAGAAAGTAGTACTATAGCCAAAATGGATTCGAAGTTTTTTTTTAAAAAATATTGATGAGTTTAATTTATATATATTTAAGTGTCGAAAATACTGAAATCAGTTGAACCCTTTAAGCTGCATCCACACGCTCTCGTTGCAACAAGATACTGTCATGTTATTATACCTTAGTTTTAATTTGCACTAAAAATAAAGAAAGAAATAAGATTCGATTTACTTTAAATTGGCTCTACCTAAATAGTATATAATTAGACCTTTGGATGAGCCAATGGTTGTAATATGCTTTCAGTAATTTAATTAATACGATTAAAGATTATTCTTGGAGCCACTGTCTGCAATAACGCCAATCTTGACAGTCCAAAATGCTAGAACCTGCAAATCTTGAATATAAATATACAATTAAATTTCTCCATAATAATATTGTTTATATTATGATATTTTTTGGTTGTTAATTATAACAAAATGTTGCTATACAGTTATAGAGAATATGTAACATAGCATAACGTAACATGAATGATCGGTTCTACCGGAAATATAATTTTTTTAGCGAAATATTATTATAGAGGATGACTGTTATAGAAAGATTTGACCATATAAGCCAACTTCTTTTACTTATAATTATTTAATTTCATTTATTTATTTAGTAGTTGCAAGATTATAAGATATTTGATTTCATCAGATTTTTAACTTCTACCAGCTTCAAAGATTAGTGCATCAGGCGGCTATGTACTGCCATAAAATTTCCAACAAATAAAATGTTGGAGTTATTTAAATCATTCATATCTAGTCTGAATAGGCTTGATATTAAGAAAGAATTTATTCGCGAAAGTTGGCTAGAGATTTCTTGTAAAAATATTAGCCGAGTTTATAACGAGAATATCTTCATGGTTGAATCAATTTTAATTCTATGTATCATACTCATTATACACATAATTAAAGGGAGAAGTAGTAATGATATGAAAAAATTATGTGTGATTTTATAATGTAGATTTTTTCAATTGAATGACGATCGTAACATATGTTATTCCCTGTGATGAAAAAAAATCTATGATTTGCATTTTCTGACTAAAAATATCTTGTAATATCATGCAAATGTGTTGCTTTGCAATTGCATATATTCTTATCAGTTACCAACTTTCCATCAAAGCTTCTATGGTGTCCGACAACTAAAAAAAATCAACACTTTAATTAAATCATAATATAACACGCGAAAGTGATACGTATATAAAATATTCTTGAAAAAATACGTACCGTTAAACTCTGCATGATTATTATACATATTATAGAAGACTTTAGCTAGTGGAATTAGTGGAAGAAGATTTATACAACTATAGTTCTTGTTTGTCAATTTTCAATAACAATAACAATATATTTAGTGTAATTTCACAAAATAAAATATAAAAAAAGTAGAGTATATGTAGATCTCATTTTTATCTTATAAAAGGTGAGGTAGAGAGGTTATTGAGACACTGTTTCCAAAAAATCCTCTACTTATTTATCAATTTTCTAAAGAATTTATTTATTTATTTTTAAAAAAAGAAAGATGATTGAAAATTTAGTCGTGTCTCTTTATTAATGTCTAAAAAAAAAAGGTGAGTGCTTTTTTCTCAAAACATAAAATGAATGTGACATAAGAAAAGACTAGAAATATTAAAGATAATTACGTAATTCGATAAGCTTCGGATGGTTTTTGACATGATATATATAGTCAATTTCATTCACTAATTAAGCAACGGTTCATATATACTTAGGAGTTGATTTCATAGTAATTACTCAATTAATAGTTATTATTCTCTTCGTTTATTTTTACTTGTTAATTTTCACTTCATGAGAATCAATTTGACTAATCTTTGAAGATAGATTGAATTGATTTAATTTGATATTTTATTAGATTTAGATGTTCGAAAACTATATGAAAATACAAATAAGTTGCAATTCTTCTTGTATTAATAAGATGCAAAATGCTATATCTTAAAATGATGATCAAAGTTTATATAGTTTGACTTTAAAAAAGCAAAACTGACAAGTAAAAATGAATATAAGGAGTTTTTTAGAAAGTCATTTCTTTGTTGAAAAAAAATTAAATCAGAAAAAATAATAACTTTCTGAAATAATAATTATTGATTGAGTGACCGTATGAGAAATCAAACCCTTCGTATACTCCTAAAATAGACAAAAAAAAATTTTCAAATAATCCTAATAAGTAATAATGTAGCTTATATGATCATAATTTTAGTATTGATGTGTTAGACAGCCAAATTAATAGAGCAAATGTGCAACTTGTTTTTTGTTTGTAAAATTACACATTTATATTCTTAAACAAATTTCTCTAGTTATGACTTTTAGAGTATAAAATGTGACTAAAGTTATTTCGATGCGTGAAGTAATAAAGAAAATATTTAGAATAAGAAAAAATGTATTTGTGTATATTATATGAAAAAAATTGAGATTGTGAGACGTGGTACATGGTGCAATTCATGTTATTCTCGTTTAATTTTAGGTGTAATATCCGAACAAATTCAAAAAAAATTGTGATAAAGTCATAAAGCTCGAGAAACACACCTCAAAGTAATACTATGCATATAAAAAGTAAGGTCAAATCCATCGGTGGTCCCCTAAACTTGACACGAACTTTTACTTAGGCACCTCAAGTGAACGTTATTCACTTTTAACACCCAAGTGACCACAAAGTGTGTCACTTTGACACCTTTTGCTGAATCAGCAAAGAGAGTGTGTTGCACTCGCTGCCAGGCACGTTTTAGGGTATATAACATATAAATGAACCAATTATAAAAGGACATTTGGCATTTTATAAAAATAATTTTTATATATTTAATTTAAAATAAAAAAAGAATTAATAACTCCACCCCACCCTTATATCATCTTCCTAACCACCCCACCCTACCCCATATCATCTTCCTCAGTCCACCCCACCCCCAAATCGTTGCTGCCACCTCCACCCAAAATCGTCTTCTCCCACCCTCCCCCATCCCCATCCATTAATTTTCCATCATTTTTTTACCTTAATACAATTGATTTTTAATAATTTGGAAGAATGCAAGTTGGTGCAGATTGTAGATTTCTTCTTCTTCTCTTTCTTCTTCTTCTCTTTTTTAACCATTAATTTTCCACCATTTTCTTTCTTTTCTTAACACATCTGTATCCCTTCATTTTCTTGTCTGATTTTTGAGAAAATGGCAAAAATGGTCCATATGTTGGACTTTGATGAGATTATCATGATGTTTTTAAGAAAATGACAAAAATAATTTTCGTCGATGGAACAACGGTGTTTGCTGTTGTTGGCTTGGTGAATTTGTGCTATATGTTTTGAATTTGTGGAGAAGTGAATTTGTTGTTGGCAAAAATTGTTGTTGAGAAGTGAAATTGTCTTGGCAGAGGTGCGGTTGTTGGCTTGGTTGGCGGTTGGTGGGAATGGAGAAGATGACTTTGGGGTTTGGGGAGTGGGGGTCGGGGTGGGGGAGGGCAAATGGAGAAGATGACGGGAGGGGGGTGCTGCCATGCAGAGAAGATGACTTGGGGGTAGGTGCTGGGGGATGGGTGGTGATGAAGAAGATGACTTTGGAGTTTGGAGATGGTGGGGTGGAGGTTAGGTTGATAATTTTATAATTATTTTTTAAAATGTCACGTGTCAGTAATTAATTGGTTCCTTTAATTTAATTGTGTGTATATATATTAATAAGTTGGATAATTATTAATAATCATGTATTTTGACCTTTTTAAAAAAAAAAATTAATTGTGAATATAATTAATGATGTGGCAATTTAAATGAGTTGGCATAAATCAATTGATCGTTTTGTCCATGTTGGCAGCGAGTGCAACACACTCTCTTTACTGATTCAACAAAAGTATCAGGCTACTTTAGGTGTTAAAGTGAACAACGTTCATTTGAGGTGCCTAAGTGAAAGTTCGTGCCAAATTTAGAGGCCCACCGATGAATTTGGCCAAAAAATAGTATTATGTATAAGTCATAATCTACTTTCTAGAAATATAGATAAATTTTTGAACATTTTTAGCAAAAAAATTAGCTTCCCACCACTGGTTTTTGACCTTTTTGTTGTAAGATTTCCACTACATTCAGATGAATGAAACTAGGTTTGCAACTTTGCTAGGTCATGCAATGATCACTTAAGCCATAGCCAATATTTTATTTTAGTTATTTGATATTTGCGTTGGAGTGACAAACATTTGAATGCACGTCATTTAAGATTTTTCTTCCTTTTCAAAGCTCAAATTTAAATTTTTTAACTAAAGATAAAAGAAAACTTTTCCATCAAATCACAAATTTCTATTTATGACAGTCAATATAATATCATTCGAATTAGAAACTAAAAATCATCATTGTCAAAAGTGAAGATGATCGGTAACCACTATTAAATAGTATAGATCTTTTTAACTCTTCAACTAATTAGTACTCTTCAATCTCTTATAATGAAATATCAGTTGGATAGTTGAGATCTTTCCACCCTTAATTATTTATTGGGAGAACATCCTTCAAAAATGGGTCATATATACAAGATATAAATATGAATTTAGTCAGATTCTAATATAAATATCAGACGTCGATAGAAAATCAAAAGAAAAATCTCATAATAAAACCAATAATGTAAATATTTAACGCTATGCCTACGCGTGAGTAACATTCCAACTTTGTTTTTCTTGGAACATTGACGTGAATTATAGTTAAACTATAACAAGTAAATTAATTAATTAATTCTTGTTATTATAAAATAATTTAGTAATTTTTAGCTACCTCATCATATATTTCTACCAAATATAAACTAACAAGTCCAACAACTATTAGGTCGAAATAGACGTACATCCCAATATATTATATTGTCTTTTACTGATAACAACATTAAAACATTCTATATATTACTACTATTAGAGGTTATTGGGATACTTAAATGGTGTTTGTCCTTTAATCGCTTGGTTCTTAATGTCTTTCCCTTTCAATTTTCTTGAATTTGTTAATTAATACTTGATCAACAAATAATTTTATTCCCATGTCAAAGTAGTATTAGATAATAATAGTTTTTTGTCCAATGTCCAAATTTTAACAGTTGATTACGTTGAGTGATATATGTATAAATTCAGATCAACGGGTATCACAGTTTATGAATTCAATCCTATTTAACCTGTCAATGTTTTGGGTTGGAATGACCCATCATCATGTTGTCATATGATCAGGAGGTCATATGTTCAAGCCGTGAAAACAGTTGTTTTGGATTGGAATCACTCGTCATGTTGTCATATGATCACAAGTTCATAGGTTCAACCCATGGGAACAGACGTTTGCAGAAATATAAGGTGAGATTGCGTATAGTAGACTCTTATGATCCGATCCTTCCTCGAATTTCATAAATAGCGTAAGCTTTATTGCACCGTCCGATCCTTTTAATAAGCTATATCGGTTAGGAGTAATTATGTCTTTGTCACCACTTGGTTGATATATTCACCAATAATACCTAACACAATGTATCTTTTGGGGGGGAATATTGGCAATGACATTGACATGAAAAATCTAATACTGTCTCTTTATTGGCCTAATTAATGGTCCCACCACTTCCATGAAATACTTTTCTTTTTAGTTCCTTTTTTTTTTTTTTTTTTTTAATTTCAAGAAAGTAACCTTCAATTTCCAATAAAACTTGTTTTAGTTGTCCAGTGGGGGCAACTTCTAAGAAAGAGTATTCAAAATTTAAATTTCATGATTTTAATTTGAAGATATAATGTTAAATGTAAGTAATTAAGTTTTGAGTTTAATTATTATACATAATTAATAATATTTTTTAAAATGTGAATATAAATTCAAATAATTATTCAATTCTATCGAACTCTAACATGTTATATACTTACTATTTTTGTATTTCAATCTGCCGATCATTATTTATTAAGTATAATGAAACCACACATCCAATTAAAAAACTAATTCAATTCCTAAAGTACAAGTGAATTAAATAGCTTTTTTTTTTTTTGGTAAACAATAGCTTTAGTGTTGGCTCCATGGAACCAATCTTTTATTGTCCTTTTAGTTAGTACTTATTGTATATGAAGGAATCTTTTCGTGTGGTGTTCGACAATTGCATTAGAGTTCAAGTATTCGATTAAATTCAATTTCACACTGAAAAATCCCACATTAAGGGTAAAACTCTCCCTAATAGAGTCCACAGGCGACTCTGAGGGGGTTCCACCACAACCTTCTTGGTAGGAATGACTTTAATTAGTTAACAATGAATATTAATTTTTCAAACACATTTTATTTTACAATTGTTTTTTAGCAATTCCATTTGTTTACGTTTGAACTTGCTGGAATAAATGAAGTTGCCTCTCTCATCAATTATATGTGCTATGTATAACTACAACCTCTTACACACTTGAGGACCAAAATACCTCTTATAAACTGCATGTCTGGTTGCGAAACATAAATAATAATTAAAAAAAGACATACTTCCTATAGTACTTGTGAAATTCCAACCACACAATATTAATAATTAAATATGATAGCTACGAAACATATACTCCGTTGAGACATTTTTATAAAAAAATTGTTGGTTAATTTTTGTATCAGCAACGGAGACAATGACAATTGAGAACTAATTCAAAAATATAATTATGACGAGGGGAGAGGGGCAAACAAAGATAATTTATACGGTTAATTTCGTCATCTTAAAAATTATGGATTTCTAAATCTAGTAATGGAAAATGATTTTGCTTTAATTACATTCATCTATTGAATGAGAGTAAGTGATATCGGAATTAGTTCGAGATTGTTATCTCACCTTCAATATAGGATAGAAATAATATTACTATCCCGGATAACTAACCACAAGATAAGTTATTTCGTAATTTTATCTCAACCAAACATGAGATAAACTCGTTCTAAAAATAATCCCAGTTATTCCTTATTGCTCATACCAAATGAGACCATACTAAATCCTAATTCTATGTTCGTTAATCCCATATCTATCACTTAATCAAGCCTTTAACTGCCTCTATATCTTTGAACCGCCTTGCTTTCTGATCAACATTTTATATAACATATATTTTTTTTTTTTTTGCTTTCAATTAAGCAATTAAACTTTCAAATGGTGTGTGTACATCATCTTGAACCTTTGTTACCTCAATCTTTTATTTTAACCCATCTAATAATTAACACTATAAGGCTATCCTTTATAATGTCTAGATGAATTTGCACGCACCTAAATTAATTTTATAACATATATACATGCTACCTCCTAATTTTGAAGAAAATATTTTTCTTCTTACCAAACACACTCATATTCTATTTTTTTTCTACTTTCTTACTTTTTGCCCAATTGTAAACAACTTAGCATAGTCCAAGAGTTAACATCTAGGTAGTTTCATAGAAACCTCAAATGACCAACCAAAAGAAAAACAAAACACCAATTGATTATTGACTTCCTCAACACAAGCTAGCAAACAATTAATATCCAGCTACAAAAAGTAGAAGAGTAAACCAAGTAGCACACCTTTTAATTAATTAATTCTTAAAAAGTTTAACCATGCTTGCTTGTTGTATCATTAATTTCTACTTTGAGTATTGTAGAATTATTCGATTATAACTATGATCTTTCCTACTTCTTTCTTTCCCTTCCCTTTATTGACTTACACACTTTTGGAGAATTTTAATTGCTCAGTTGATTGACTATTTAAATTTTTATCTTATCAGTGAGTGTTTGATTTCACAACCTTGTAACGTCTCTCCATTTTTCCTTCTCCCGTCTCAATTTTTTTAAAATGAAAAAAACAAGTTAGAATCGGTTGGTTTATATAAATTTGTTTTACTTAAGCTCATATTATATTATCATCATAATAAATAAAATAAAATGAAATTATAAAATACGTTAAACACATATAAAAATAGTACTGTACTAGTTAACAAGAAAAGAAAAGTAATTAGTACTCCACTTCTGTATGCTTTGACTTGGCTCCCACATAGTTGGACCCGTGAGAATTGTCCCTTTTGGAGTTTTGGTACATGCATGTCCTTTTTTTCTTTTGAAAAAAATTTTCTTTCTTCTTTTTTTTTTTTGTTTTTGCAAATTAAAGTATTGTGAAAATATTCCATGTCATCATTTAATAAAAATTATGTGGACGCTAGAATACAATTTCTTAATTATAAAGGTTGTATTTGAATAATTTTTATGAATGTGAATCCAATTTAAATAGTAGCCTATAAATGAAAAGAAAAATTGTTTGTGTAAATTAGACGTATTTTCAACAATTAAGGCACATGAATGTGCTACAAGTTGCTGGCTTCGGTAGAACCAAGTGTCCATAGTCTACAAAAAAATACCAAAAAATTGCAATAGCAGACAGAAATTAGATACACCCAGACGAATAGTTAATATAGGACCACCTGAAGAGACCTTCATCACTTGAGTCTTTTTCGGGTGGGCAGATGGTTAAATAGAAAATATAATTTTTTTCGAGTTGAATTTTCTAGGCTTGGAGAGAGAATTTTTTTAGCTAATGCATGCACAGCGCGAAAAAAAAAAAAAAAGGAAGAAGAGGCAAAAATATATTGAGAATCGAACTTATACATTGTATAATATGATTATACAAGATTATTTGTTATGTTAAAGGGTATAATAAGAAATTAACGTTAATAAAGAGTTTTAGTTGATAATTGACGAATGACTAAACAAGAGATATCCCCTTTTTAAAGAAAAATCCAAAGAAAGAGACCCCACTAAATACATGATAATTAGACAGGTACACTTGATAGCTTACGTTGGTTTTCGTAAGAACAAAACTATTCTTATGGCTTCTTTTAGCACAGTATACTTCTACTTCTACTACAGCTCGTGGACAACATGTTTGCTTAAGATGTTTTACCCATAATTTTATTATATTATTTTTAATTAATTATTATAAATTATTTATATATTTTAAAATTAATATTATTTAATTAAAATAAATAAATTAAATATTTATGACATGTCTGCTTCAATCAAAATTTTACTATATTACTCTTAATTAATTATTATAAATTATTTACTTATTAAAAATTTTAAAATAGTTAATAAAAAATTTAAGAGAGACATTTATGACATGACAGTTTCAGTCGTAATTTTACTATTCACTCATAATTAATTATTATATACGCCATTTAAATATTAAAAAATTAATAATATTTAATAAAAAAATAAAATAGATATAAAATAATAAGTACCACTTAAAAAAAAATTCACGAGTATTTGTTATAATAATTTTATTATGTCACTTCTAATTAATAGAATAGAAGAAAAAAATTATAAATCACAATAATTAAAAACTTAAATTATTTAAAAAATATAATTGACTATCAATGCTATAAAAGTTTGAACAACTTAAAATATTGTTATACAAATTTTATCAATCTAAATATAATAATATATATCTAACTTAGAATTTATCAATCAAATGAATGGAGGTTTTAATTCAAAGATAGAATTATACATGTCGTAAAATTTTTAAGAATCAACATTGGACCGAGCGTAGCACGGCATAGGCTCACTAGTATATTAAGAGAGGTAGAATTTGAAATTTATGATCAGTTCGGCCAAATTTTACTTCTTTTTTTTTTAAGTTATAGTGAACTAAATTAATAATTTGTTCATATTCAATGAATTTATTGAGACGGATAGAATTAAAGAGTTTGATGTAAAGTTAATATTAAGGCATAAATCATAATACATAAACGTGTTCCTTTAGCTTGGTTTTAACATTTATCTATGCCCTCTAACTTTAAGTGTGCACAAGTAGACACTTAAACTTGTATCAAGTTGAACAAGTGTCGTGCGTCCTATGTGGTGTCCTACATGGCTAATTCATGTCCTATATATATGGAGTCCTGCATGTATTATGTCACATAAGACGCGTGTGTCTATTTGTTCAACTTTACAAATTTAAAGTTGGAGGTCATAGATGTGAGTTGAAGCCAAGTTAAAAATCATGTTTATGTATTAGGGTGAAAATCATCTTCCCTCCCCAACTTTTTCTTAAAAATGAAGCTCTCCCCTCAACTTTGAACAATAGTCATACTTCCTCCTTTTATCTTAAGTGAATTCTTAAAATGCACATTCTACCGTCTCATCCTCAACTTTTTTCTTCTTTTCCTTTTTTACTTCCTTACAATAATCATATTTTTATTTTTTTTAAATTCATGAAACAAATTTTTTCATAAAATATGAACATTATCTTCTGGACGAAAAAATGAAAAATACTAATTAAGTATTTAAGCTAATGATGATCTATAATGAAATAAATTAGCATAATAAGAAAATTAGTTTTATTAATAATAATCAAAACTCTAATATATATTTTACAAGTGAAAATGAAAAGTACTATAAATTTAATAAATATATTTCAATGCAGAAGATACAAAATAATTAATAAAAATTAAGTCAGATTTTAAAAGATTATATTTATTTAGATTTTAAATTATAATTTATGTAATACTCTGTTAGTGACAATCACAATTATTTATAAAGGCAACACATAACACTCGTTTCAAAAATAAATAAATAAATAAATAAATAAAAATAATACTCGTTTCTTATCACTTGCCATTTATACTAAAAATAGTTGTTTTAATTTACTTGTTTAATTTATGAAATCAAGAAAATTGTATTATTTTATTTTCTTTTTACCCTTAGTATTAAATACTTCACCAGTCCCATTTTATATGTCGCCTTTTGATCGTACACGGAGTTTAAGAAATAAATGAAGACTTTGTAAAGTTTAGAATATTGCGAATTTTAAAGTCATTTTAATTTTTACATTTTAGTTGTCCTTTCTTATTAAGTGGCTGAGACCTAGTAAGGATAAAATAAGGATGATGACGTTAAATAGTTGTCAAATAAGGAAAGATGACATTCTTTTTTGAATGTACCAAAAAGAAAATGACGACACATAAAATGGACGGAGGGAGTAACTACATTAAGTTATAGTATAGACAAATTTAAAGTTTCAGAAGATTATTAATAAGGTTACTTCAATAAAATAGTACACCTCTTAATAAAATTTCTTAATAATTGTGTCAAGTCAACAAAAGTCAAGTAATATGAAAGGGGTGTAGTAAGAGAGTGGTGAAACACAAAAAATATATGCACATGCATGTACATGGTTTGTTGGGAACAAGTTCCCGGAAATAGTTATTTCGGAATAAATTGTACTGCATGTATATGTGATAACTTATCCCATCACCTTGGTATAAATGGTGGGATAAATAATTTTGAAACTAACTAATATCTCTAACCAAGTGCAGGATAAAATAATCTTGAATTTTATCCTCAAATTATTATACTTTATACCTCACACCAAACGACTCTTTAATACATGTAATATTGCAATAACGATCTTAAAAAATAACATTAATTTTGTGACAAATTCATAAAAAGTATTATTTTACTTATAATGTTAATAAATTTAAATAAAATGCTATAAATACTTAGGTTAAACAATTTATATTATATATATATATATATATATATTATAAAGGGGTATTACATAAATATAGGATTAAAATTACATGGGTAAAATAGACATTGCGTAGGATAAATGGAGAATTATGAATATTTTTTAAAATTGAGGGAAAAGTTGATTTTTAAAGTAAAGTTGAAGGGTGAAAATGATTTTCACCTTTATGTATTATGACTAATATTAATGAATTTGGCCGAACTTAAAACCTTTGTACTCTAGGGATGCATTTGTTTTTTTAAAGATTCAGATGTCTGAATCTGAATGCACATCTAAATAATTAAGATATTGTTTCTAGATCTGAAAACTGAATGATTAAAACTGTTCGTTTTTCAACATCTGAATGTGTAAAAAAAAATTATTTGTATATATAATAAAATAAAACATACAATTCAAAAAAATAATAATTATATATAATAAAAGTATGTAATTTAATACAACAAAATTATTATTTGATTGAGAAAAAATATTTATGTTTGTTAGTGATAGTGTGGTGGTTGTGGTGACAATGATTGATGTTAGTGATAAATAATGTTGGTGGTGATAGTTGTGATGGCTGGTATTGTAGTAACTGTTATGATGGTAGCGATTGATGGTGATGGTGGTGGTTGTGATGTCACGTTGATTGATATTAATAGTTTGACTTGTTGATTCATGTGTTGGCTGAAACATGAATGTATGATGTTTGATGATGTGTTGGTGGTAGTTGGAGATGTTGTTTGTTGGGATGGTGCAGATGGTTGTTAGTAGAGATAAATTGTAGCGATGATAGTGGTTGAAGTGATGGTAGAGATGGCGTTACTAGTGATAATGATGGTGGCAGCCGAAGAATGTGTGGATGTTGTGATGTATTAGTGATAGTGGTGGTTCTAGTTGTGATGGATTAGTTGATCGGTAGTAGGGATTGACCGGTAGTAATTGATGATGGTGGTGCTGTCGATGGTGGTGGTGACGGTGAATATAATAGAATAATAGAGATAGTAGGAGTGGTAGCAGTTTACAATAGTAGTTGGTAGTAATATTTGTTGTTGATGGTGGTTGTGATGCTAGATGTAGTTGGTGGTGGTGGGTGATGGTTGACAATGGTAGCGGTGTCAGAGGTGGTTAGTGGTGGTGACTGCTGATTATGAGTAAAGTGATGAGTATTATCAAACACCAGAATATCTTTTCAGACTATTAAGACTTGATTCTAAATCTGAATGATTAAGACCTATTCAGATTACTAAAAGTTAAAATCTTAATAAAAAACAAATACACTTAATGGTTTGAATTCTGAACCATTCAGATTCAGACCTCCTTTAGGTGCAAATACATCAAGAAATCACTTTTTCCATTAAAATTTTTCGATCATACTTTGATTGAATTAGTGAGAAATAAAAAGGTAATAGTGTTCTCATTAAAAAAAATTAGAACACTTCCAATATTTTAGTGGGTACATGTTTTTCCTAATGCGAGAAAATAAGGCGGGAAATAATTTACTAAAGTAATTTCTTAACTGGTGTGATATATCAACAAGAATCAAATAAAATGCAACGTATAAAGTAAACAAGAATATGCATGGACAAAATATAAATATGCAATGCATCTTGACTCACGTATAAGATAAAAGCTATAACACCATTGTTAGCATACTTGTTATTTATTGGGAATACTTTTAATGACATCCAGCAATATCACATAAAAACAAAAAGGCGGATATGTGTAGCCAAAAATATATATTGATGTGTAGTCAAAAATATATATTGACTTAGTTAATCAAACACGTCTTAATAAAATTAGTGGTTTAAACTTTAAAGTCATATTGTAATAAAATATCTTAAATCTATATACATACATATAAAATAATATTGTAATAATTTAGAATTTTTTTTTTGTTCTTGCATATTAGTCATTTTTGATGTACTATTTTTAAAAGACACATAACATTTTTCACATATTAATATCATTATTAATAAAAGTAAAGATTAATTCTAGTTAATAAAATGTTAGCCATTTGTTTCCAATACATTAACTTGGATATTATTGTTAAAACTTTATTTATTAATATGAAGTTTGAGTTGTTTAATTTAAAATTCTAAATTATTCGTGATAACAATTAGATAACTTTTTCCTTTTTTTTTCTTTTAGATAATTTTTTAAACGTATTTCAAAATCTTCATTATTATTTCAAGTGAAGTTGAAATGATAAAATTTACTATTAAATTTTCGAGGCCTCAAAATTTTGATGGATTAAAACAAAGGTTTTACTTGTTAGCTTATCCTTGAGCCACTTGTGTGTTAATCTATGCCCAGTGAATCAATCAAAGTAACTCGAATTCGACTCTGGACATGGAGAAAACTCTGTTGGGAGTGCTACCCCCAAATGGGACCCTACCCGACGCGAATCCAGATTAGTCGGGCTCCAATGCGGGTACCAAACACCGAATGGGAAATCAAAAAAAAAATAACTCGAAAGGCCTCGAGCGCATTGACAAAAATTTATAATAGAAAATCCGACCACAATGATCGAATTAATTTATTTCATGCATAAGAGTACTAATTATCTACAAGAAAAGATTTAAAATTCATCACACACCTCCCTTATTTTTTTTTTTCGCTTTTAATTTCTAAATCCAATCTATGAAGATTTTTGAAATTTTCCTATATAGAGAAGCAATATAAAGATTCCTTATGTCAATGGCACCAAAGTTTTTATTCAATAAATGGAACTGAAATATAGTTAATAGATGAAATCGAGCCACCTTGAGATTTTCCTACAGATCATAAGTTCTGAGAGTTAGGAAGGAAGCTTCGAGCTCATATTGATCATCAGTATCTGAAAATAGAAATTGAAATTTATGAGATTGATCTCTCTTGTACCTCAATAGCAGAGTGAACAATGATTATATATACTACTAGTTGCTTAAAATCATGTTTAGTATATCTTGTTTGTGGTGTACTATAATAGCATGTTCAGTAAAATTCATAAATAGGGTATGAAGAGGGTAGAGTGTATACAACTCATATCACTGATCATCGGCTCAAATAAAACAAATTCATGCATAAATAACGGGAAACAATGAAGGAAATATAACAACTAATAAAAAAACTAATGCAAGTCTACAAGAAAGAAACAAAAACAACAACAAAACAACACATAATGATGGGTACCTAGACTAGAGCACGAACTACAAGAATAAGATTAGTACAACAACAAACACAACTGATCCCTAAACACTCGAAAAAGTAAGATGACACTACTCTGCTACCTACTAAACTTCTATCCTAATACGTGTCCTCCACGTCCTCCGATCTATGTTATGCCATATCTAATCACCTCTTCCTAATGCTTCTCGGCCTATCCCTACATCCCCTCTTACCTATTATATCCAACCTCACGCATCTCCTTACCGGGGAGTGACACATCTTCTCTTTATATGTCCAAATTATTTCAATCTCGCTTCCCTATTTTTGTCCACCACGAAGGCCACTAGTCCCACCTTATTTCAAATATCCTCATCTATAATCTTATCATTCCTGATATACCACACATCCATTTCAATATCCTCATTTCGAGAACATCCATATTCTGTACATGAAAATTCTTGGTTGCAGTGTACTCAACTAAAATGAAAACCCTAATTGATAAGTATTAGGGAACAATATTTTTTTAATATATATGCCATGCAAAGGTGGTTCATCACTCTCGTCACTTTGTAAAGGTGTTCCTTTGCAATTTGCGTATCTTTTCTTATCTGTCTTCAACTTTCAATCAAATTCCTTCAGCTATTGGGGGTGGGACAATAAGAAAATAAAGTAAAATAATTGTTTAAACCAAAAGATATGTTGTACTTAATTAATTAATCGATGAAAAGGAGAATTGACAGCTTTAAATAATCAGAAAAAAGGTATACCGTCTAAGTTTAATAATTAATTTATAGTGGAGATGAGAATGATTTAATACAACTATAGCTTTTATTTTTTGTTGTCAAATTTTGGGGGAAATTAACCATTACATTCTTGATAAAACCATATCAGATTTGAAGAGAAAAAGTTGGCAAAGAGATATGATTAATAATTTCAACATGTGTACTTTTATTACTAAAATAACTGGTCAATTCTTTTTCTTTAAGAATGTACACCTTTTTCATTGATAAAATGATTTTGACAATAAGAAAGTAACATTTTGCTAGCTCCAATTAATGGAATTTTTTCAAGAATCTTTGAAATTATGCTACATAATTGATTAATCTTTGAAAGGTTTTGGCACCGTCAAATATATAGTGCCTCATTAATTTTTCATTAAATTAATTAAATTGTTATTCGTATAATCCCAAAGGGACAAATCATACAAGTGAAGGTTGCTTTTAATCACAATTTAGTACTGTAAAACATTTTCTATAGTCCGTGTGAAAAGAAATGATCTCTTATCAACACTTACGAATTACGATTTGTAGAAAACAATTTTGCAACATGTTATAGATGGTATCAATTGATCGGCTTGTATAAACATTAATCGTAGATTTTGTAAGACAATGTTATCGTTATAAATTACACTTTTAAGTCTGAAACGTCGTCTTATTTTGAATATTATCAAAAGAGTTAAACTAAAATTAATCCTATTGCGACCTCTATTTCGGTACAACAAAGAAGGAGTTTATTGTGGTTAGTGTAGTAACATCTGTGGAACTAATCATGCTTTATGTTGATCGCTGTTAATCGTAGATCTTGTAAAACAGTATTTTCGTTATAAATTACACTTTTAATTCTAAAACGTTGTCCTATTTTGAATATTCTCTAAAGTTAGAAGATGAGTTTAACTAAAATTAATCCTATTGCGTTGTGCTTTTATCATGATATCATCATTTACATGATGTTAGAATATATCTACTTGACGTAAAGAAAGAAAAACGAAATTGTGCACCCTCTCATTTGCTAGAA
Source organism: Capsicum annuum (assembly GCF_002878395.1). Classification (NCBI taxonomy): domain Eukaryota; kingdom Viridiplantae; phylum Streptophyta; class Magnoliopsida; order Solanales; family Solanaceae; genus Capsicum; species Capsicum annuum. Next base: position 18,763,774 of record NC_061113.1, on the reverse strand, counting down.
TGATTAATTAAATTCTATGAGAAACTTACTCAACCATGAAATAATGTCTAAAACATTAAAGAATGTATCATATTATATGGACGAATTTGGACCAACGCAGTAATTATTGTTGCTTAAACTTTTGGTTTGTTTGATTTTCTAATTTTTCCTTAGTTCAGTTGATTAAATTTTTTTTTTGTATAAAAAAACAAGTTCCATAAAAACGAACTTAATTACCTTTGTGAAAATAGAGAAAATAAATTTCACTATTCCACACCTCGCTAGCTCCACTCGCACCTCCAATAATATTTGTCTAACTAGATTATTTGCAAATATTTTTAGGATTATACTGCCTTTACTTAATACTATAACAAAAGTTAATTAATTGGGAAGTTTGAAAAAACATATATTTCTCCCTATTAGTTCAGAGAAATTAAACGAAAAACCCTTATAACACGTATTTTGGAAAATAATAAAGAACGGCCATTTTTGTCACGCTTGTAAACTCATGATTATTATTCGTGGCAGAATAGAAATAGTTTTAGCATGCGAGATGAGATAACCAAAAATATAATTATCTTTTATGTGGAATAGTAATTTTCCTCTATAAATAGTGGGATACAATAATTTTAAAATTAGCTAATATTTCAAATTAAATAGAAGTAAAATTATTGGGCAAACAACACAAATTCCAACACTTTGGAGCTTAGTTATAGAAAATTTTGACATTTTGCGTAATTATTGAAAATCTCAATTTTGGGTTTGTCGAGATACATAATTAGCTTCCGATACATCCAACAAAGATACATTTTTTTCCTTTGTGCCCTCGATACATTTTTTTCGATTTTGGCTCTGTCGAGATACAAAAGACATTCAGCAAAAATATATTTTTTTCTTTGTAAAGATACATAGTTAGCTCGTTATATATTTTTTTTCGATTTTGGGTCTGTGAGATACATAATTATCTCCCGATATATCCAATGAACATACATAATTAGTTGAATTTTTCGCAATTACTTTGTAAGGGAGAGAATTTATGTAAATATGATAAGTTAAGATACATGTATATGTTATTTTTCCCAAATTAGGATAAACAACACAAATTTCAAATCTTATTCTAAAAAAAATATTCTTATTCTAAAAAAAATATTCTTATCTCACGCACCAAATGACCATTAAACTCAATAAAAACTAAAAAAAGTAAAGAGTCCAAAATGATCATAATAAGGACAGTTTAACCCTCCCTATTTATTCTTGCGTGACTCTTGCCATCTTCCTACAGGCGTGATGATTCATCGCTTATATATTCGTTTAATTAGCTTAAGAACAAAGTTTGGCAGGTTCATAATGAAGACAAGTTAACTTTTAATCTCTTTAAACGTGAGCTACCTGAAATATCTGAATAATAAAATTTGTCTTTATTTACAAAATTAATAAATATAAAATTTATATAAACACTAATTGAACTAATATTATGTCGATGAAAATTTTTAAATGACGATAGCTAACATCGGTGGTTGGTTGATAGTGAATAACGGTTGTGAATATGCAGTAGCCTAGCTGTAGAGATGATGAACGATAATAGTATTATGTTGACTGATAATTATGATAAATGATACTGATAAAAAAAGATTGTGATAGTTATTCATATATGGTGTTGAGAGATGGTGGTGATTGTTTATAGTGATTAATATTTGTTGTAGTAATATTAGTGATTGTGTTCTAATCATAAAAAGATGGTTAATGATATAATTCTAATTGTGGCGATTGACAATAATGAGGGTTGTGACTATATATGACAGTAATGGTGGGATAGAAGTAACTGAAATGTCATATTTACAGATTTTGTTTACCGATTGCATCTTAATTAAATAACGATTTTATTATAAATTATAAATTGAAAAAGCCAAATATATTTAACAATTCATATTTATACCTAAAAAAAATAGAAATACGTAACGATTGTGATTCTAATAATTAAGATTCATATATTAAGTGTAAATAGATTCATGCATATATATATATATATCTTTTTATTGTAAAATTGAACATAACTTTCAATAATAAATGTTGCATAATTTGAAACTACACAAGTGATATTATTGATTGTTTTATTTATTTCAATTTTTATGATGTTGTTTGACTAGAAATAACTTTTTTTAAAAAATATTGATTTTAAAGAGATAAAAATATTTATGTGACTTTAAATCATCTTACAAAAATAAAATAAAAAACTTACAATTAATTTACTTCTAAATATATGAATACGTTAAATATTTATTACAGATTAATAGAAAAAAATGTCATACAGATTAGGATAAAGAGAGTACATTTTTTCATATATAAAAATATTTATGACACATTTAGTTATGAATTTATATACTTGATTTTGAAACAATATGGAAGTATTTTATTTTATTTTCAATTTAAAATTTTAGTTATTTTAGTTACACTTTTAAGTAACAATTTAATGACAAACTTAGATACTTGATTTCTTAAATAATAATACAAGTATTCATTTTTAAATCTATAACAGTAATAATACTCAGCATGATCCACAAAGTTAAATTTGTGGAGGGTAAAGTTCACGTAAGAGAGGGTAGAGTATATGCATATCCCACCTCTAACTTCGAGTAGAGATGTTGTTTTCTATTACCTCTTGACTCTAGAAAAATAGTTTAAAAAAAAATACGTAATAGGAGTACAAGATTATATAATACAAGACAACAAATAATAACGACAATAAAATAAAATGACAGTAAAAGCACACAAAAATAACAAATAGTTAAAAAAAATCAAAGGACATGCAATTATGTGATCAATACTACAACTACTAGTTAGGGTGGCAAAAAACAATCCATTTCTACCTATTTGATTTATATCCTAATTCGTGTGTTTCACGGTCTCCTATTTAAAGTTATATTTTTGATAAGTTGAATTGTGTCATGTTCTTTCTAATTATTTCTTCGATTTATTTTTATCTTTTTTGAAATTATTTATAATCAGCCTTTCACACATTCACACTGAGGCATCTGGTCATCTCCTCTTCACATATTTAAACCTTCTCAGTTAATTTTTAATTTAATTATGAGAATATTTTATTCTAAAAAATTCGAATTTGAAACCTCTAATTACGATATTTTGTGGTAAACAATAAACACAAATATAATTATTTATTTGGTACATAGACTAAATTATTTTGAGATTATAATTTCTAAACTATTTTATATCCAAAGATGGTGTAAAATAATCTCATAATAGAATAAAATAAGTTATACCAAGACTAAATTTGGTATCTTTTCTCTTACCTATTGACTTTTCTAAAAAGAAAAAAAAAATTCACATGTATATCTTGCATATATATATTTGTTACTTTTAGCAACTTGTTTGGATGGTTATCGTATAGTATAACATTGTTAATTTTAATTATAGTGTTTATTTTGATTGTTTATCTAAAGATTGTTTGTATCATAAGTTAAATTGATTGTTAGATAATTGCTAATGACAAAAATTACCTGACAATCAATAGATCATATATGGTTTAACGGTTAAAATGATATATCTAAATTTATTGTTACCTGCTATTAATAACGTTGAAAAACATTATATTTATTAATATAATATTATTATTATGATCGGACAGAATAAGCAAATCACAAGCAAAAAGAAAAACAAAATGAACACACAGATTTACTTGAAAATTCTTGACGGGAAAAATCATGAGCAAAAACGGAGGTATTTCACTATAATTATTGGAGAATACAATGAGAAGAATGACGTATTTTCTGAACGTTCAAAACGAGCCACTAAATGCACTTATATAACACATGAATACAAATAAATCATAAGCCCCAAAACATACAAGTCCATACCGCGGAGCTTCGCCCCCGCACCCCCAACTGGATCAGTGGTGGGCTCCGGATACACTACCATTATAAATTGCAGCGTGAACTTTTCAGGGCCGAATTTACAAAATTCAAATCACAAACTCTAACAATTATACACTATAGCACAATAATAGATATTACAAAACAATATATAACAACCACTCAAACAAGATCGAGATTCACTTGGGCGAAAGAAAAGGAGGCAGTCGACCTGATTTACAAACTATATTTGAAAAACACGTTTTTCAAATAAATTCTAAGTAATTTTCTATAGTCGTACTTGTACACTCCTAAGTCCTAATCCTAAATTATTAGTGAAAAATTAATAAAAATCTGTAAACCCCAATTTTAATAAGAGTCCAAAAATATTAAAAAATGACAGATTAGATACAGCCAACTAATCTTTCCTATATAACCCAACCTTTCACCCCTTTTTCTACTTGCCCATTCCTTTACTTCTGCCACTTCTTCTCCTCCCTTCTCCGCCGCCTTTGCCGTCGCCGGCATGAACGTTAAACACCCCCAACCACCGCCTTCCACCGTCAAAATCCGACGAACCACCAGCTCCGATGGGAGTGGATCGGGTTCAATAATTCTTGGAAAATACCAATTAGGTCGTCTTTTAGGTCGTGGTAGCTTTGCTAAAGTCTACTTAGCCCGTTCTTTGGAGGACAACGTTGAATTTGCCGTTAAGGTAATAAACAAGGACATAACTACCCTTGATGCTTCTATGGAGCCTCGTATAATCCGAGAGGTATCCGCTATGCGTCGTCTTAATCACCACCCCAACATCCTTAAACTCCACGAAGTCATGGCAACAAAAACTAAGATATACTTTGTAATGGAATTAGCACATGGCGGTGAGCTTTTTACGAAGCTAAACCGTCGTGGTGGTAGGTTTTCTGAATCAACAGCTCGGTTTTATTTTCATCAGTTGGTATCTGCTTTACAGTTTTGTCATCAGAACGGCGTTGCACATCGTGATGTGAAGCCTCAGAATTTACTTCTCGACAAAGATGGACACCTTAAGATCTCTGATTTCGGGCTCTCAGCATTGCCGGAGCAGTTACGCAATGGGCTGCTACACACTGCGTGTGGTACGCCTGCGTATACTGCCCCGGAGGTGGTGTACAGAAAGGGTTACGATGGAGCTAAGGCGGATGCGTGGTCATGTGGTGTTATTCTGTTTGTGTTTCTTGCAGGAAGATTGCCATTCGATGATAGCAATTTGCCCACCATGTACAAAGCTATTCATCGTCGAGAATTTGTTTTTCCAGATTGGGTTTCAAAGCCAGCACGGAGGATAATAAGCCGGCTGCTTGATCCGAATCCGGAAACTAGATATGGAATTGAGGAGCTGATGAATACTCTATGGTTTCTGAAATCGTCATCAATGAAACAAGAACAGAGCACGAAGCAATTTGGTGAAGGGATTTTGGAGAAGGAAGGTAAACACATGGAGAGAATGAACGCGTTTGATCTAATTTCGATGTCCTCTGGGTTGGATTTGTCTGGGTTATTTGAAGCAAGATCGAATAAGAAAGAGTTGAGGTTTACAACGAATGTAGAAGTAGACGAAGTTGAAGAGAAGGTGATGACTATTGGTAAAGGTGAAGGGTATAGAGTGGAAAGAAGGAAGAATGGGGGAATTGGATTGGTGAAAGGTAGAGTCGTTTTGTTAATGGAGATTTTTGAGGTAGCAAAGTTGTTGTGGTTAGTGGAGTTTACGGTTGTTAATGGAGGACAAGAATTTGAGGATTGTGAATGGGAAGAATTGAAAATTGGATTGAAAGACATAGTTGTTTCATGGTACAGTGATGGGTCTTAAAGAGGATAGGTGGTGGTGGGTGGTTGTGATTTTGGTGGGGGACGGTAGCGGAGGATTTTGAGTCCCCTTTACGGTGGTGGACGCAGCCGGCCGGCGGCGGCTGGAGGTTGTAGGCAGTAAATTAGGCTTGCCTTATGCTATTTAGTTCTTGTTAGTGTTTTTTGATTGATGTAAATGAATATGGAAATGAGTTTCTAAGTTTAGTTGAGCATATACTTTGATCATTTCTGTCTTAATAGTACTCCATATTTCAGTTTGATTTAGAGTTTTGAGCAATCTTCATACGTTCCTTTTTTTCTTGTCATGTTTTACTTATTGAAAATTAAACTGCATGAACTTTGATTCAATCTCACTAATTGTCTTAAGTTAAGCGTGTTAGGACGAGACTAAGTTGGAAATGTAGTCGAAAGTGCTTGAGTCCATGACCCAATGGCCAAGTGCAGTGGACGCAGAGATATAAGCAACATGATTATTTGTCTGAGCAACAGAAGCTAATGTGTGCTTACTCTCTTGATATTGATGAAAAGAAAGTAATTGTATCAAATCTCAAATAAAGAGAAAAGTTGATTGGTTGGATACAGTGGATTCAGTCCGAGCAACATGAGCATTCTTCGATTTACCACAGGGAGAACAACACACACCTCGGCTAGCTCAGACTTGCCGCTTGGAGTCGTCAACTTCCAATATTTTAAGATGGGGAGAATATATAAAAATGATTGCGCCTTATACTATGTTTCATATAACTTTTAAACAGTAAAAGTAATTTAATTTAAATTAACTTTAAAGATCAGATCAATTGATTAGGTGAGTGAGATGAAGACAAACTACAGAAAACCTTCAACTTGTTGAGTTTCTCCAGAGTTTTCCTTGTGTCAGGTTCTATTAACCAAGTTTAAAACATAGCCAGGGAGTCAGCACATAGACAACATAGCACAAAATGACAACAAACGGAAAACTAATGGCTGCTATGATAGCAGTAAATATATCTTTGGGCCCCCCCCCCCCACCCCCCAGAGTGTATGAGTAGTATTTCCAATAAGGTAGATACAAAGACCAAAAATTGAATATATGTGATTGGGTGCATATAGTAGTGGTAACTTCTACTTTTTCCACTTAAAAAAGGTTCAACCAAGTGGGTCTATCAAGCTGTAAACAAAGATAAATAAATTATTGCCATCCAGTTCATTACCCCTACTTGTTGGATCCAACAGCAGAAATCATCCCTCTGACCAATAGATGTCGTTGATCATCTTCTAACATCATCAATATTTCGAATTGCTATACTCATAGACAAAGATAAAAAGGGCTTACACCTATTTATTATATGTCTATAGCTTTTTATAGTCTTTCCCTCCGTCTCCTTGAATTATCTATAGTGATCTATTAGTTCATCAATTTTATATAAGTACTATCATTTAATCATTTAAACGTAGTGAATTCAGAAAATACTTTAATTTTCAATCCTTACAGAATCCACATTTCTAAATTTAGTAATAATTTACTTTACACTTTCCATTTGAAATATTAATAATTCTACATTTGAATCCATTTATCAATAGCATAATTAGAATATCCCCTCTGTATATTCCAGTTGAACCCGACAATTACTTCCTAATGCCTATTGTGCAATGATTTGAGGAAAAATTACCTAAAACAACAACATAACTATCTAAACTTTTAAAAATCCCTCCACTTCTTAAAAATTACTTAAATCCCACATTTCATATTTTTTACGACCTTTCAGATACAGGTTAACCTACAACTAAAAAACGTCTTTTTATCAAAAAGACTCCAAATCTCATCTTTGAACGGCGTAAAATCTGACCATTTTCTATCATCTTCTCCATTTGATTTAAAATTTCTCCCCCCCCCCCCCCCCCATAAATTCGGTTTCAATTTATTCAATTCATTTTTATTTTTTCAAAAAAATTATTTGCCGCAAGTAAAGCTACCTGAAAGTTCTGTCTTTTCGTAGCTAGATTTCTTCAATTTCACTTTTTTTATGCTTCACTGTTTGAATTATCAGCATGAATAGAGAGTTTGAATCTTCTATTAGTCTTGGGGTTTCTCAATTAAAGAGTATCAAAGAATCTCATGAAGTTGTAAACTTCGTTTCGGGAGGTTTTGAACTCTGAAATTGATGATTTTCATGAAAATAGGTTAAAACATAGAAATGATCCCAAAACTATGAAGAAATTACGTCAAAAGCTTGCTAAGAAGGATAAGAAAAAAGAAAGTGGTTCTAAGAAAACAAGACGCAACAGTCCTTCAAGTAAAAATCCCGTCAAGAGAAGAAGAACTGTCGAAAAAATTTGTAGAGATGAGCTTCCTAAGGTAATTGCATGTACAGATTTGTTCAATATTAGGTTGAGATACATATTTTGTGATGGATGATACGTTTGAAAATTCATTTTTTATCTGATTCTTTGTTGCTAATAATTTATATGCATCTTGTGATTTATTTTGATATTGTAATTAATATAACAAAAAGATACAAGTTTCTTGTCATTAGATACATGTTATGTTGTCTTGTGTCTGTGAGTTGTTGTTAATACTTTGATATGTATCTATTGGTGTTTAAAGTTGACTGAAAATTATATTATAAGACATACAAGTTATGACTTCATGGATACATTTTATGTTAACTTGTATCTGGTACAACTGTTAACAAAAGATACAAATTTTTTAATAGATACATGTTATGTTGACTTGTATCTTTGAGTTCTTCTTAATGCTTTGACAAGTATCTATTTATGTTTAAATTTTACTAAAAGTTTTATTGTAAGAGATACAAGTTATTATTTAATAGATACATGTTGTATTAATTTGTATCTGGTACTTACTGTTAATTTATTGAAATGTATCTATTGTTGTTTAAGCTAAACATCATGCTAACGAAACTTGTTTTTGTAAGATTTGCATCTCTACTGTTTGTAAAGATAATTGGAGTTTTTTAGCCGAATGTACTTTAAATTTGATACATAATAACAAAAAAAGTATCATTCGATATGGATATATATGTTGTTCATTTGTTAATCTTACAGTTACCAGTGTTTATAAAGTTATTACATTAGATACATAATCAATAATTTGTATCTAATTACTACTTATTACAACTGATTGCTGTAACAAATCAATTTATTACAATTTGAACAACATCTGGATGTTATTATGTACTACTTGAGGAAGAAGTAAAAGAACACGAATTTTTCAATCAGCAGATACACTACCACAAATTATTTTTTCAAAGTGTACATCGATAAGGCATATGTGAATTACTACAATTCAGACGTCGCTAAGGATCTTGCAATTCAAGATGCATCTGCCAAGACTGATTAGTGAGAATGACGATCCACCAAGGCCAAGGAGCAAGTTCG